>NC_056728.1:306104080-306296580 GCF_019279795.1 Protopterus annectens
TTTTGTATAACACAGCAACGGAATGGCAAATCTAAAGGATTCATATACCGTTTGTCTGTGTAGTAATATGAATAGAAATGTTTGTTAAAGTTTAATTACATAGTATGTTCAAGATCAATTATTGCTGAGAGCTGACCTTCATGTCTTAGGAGTCAACTTAAAAACTTAACTGCTGAAGTAATAAATGGATTTTACCTGTTAAAACTGCTGTACTTGTAGAAAAGATTATTAAACAGAGGACTCCATTTATCTTTTTTTTGTATTTCAACACTTTGATGGGTGGGATGTGGATCACAGTACTTCAAAATGACCTGAAAAACCTCCAAATTAAAATAAATGTTCCTCTATTATTGAAGAAATGAGTGGTTGACATTGTACATGTAAGACAGGGGCTGCAAATGCAGATGTTCCCTTTTATTTGAGTTGAGATCATTGAATAACCATGAGAAACACAAAAGTAAAAGAATATTTGATCTTGTATATGTAATGCTTTTATTAATTTCTTATTTTCTAGAATAAGCACAACTCCCATGATGTGAAGGACTTAATTTAATTTGTAACTATAAAATGCTATGGAAGATACTGTTCAGTTAAAGTACTTTACCTTTAAAAGTCTTTTCCAAGTAAATCATTATCTGAAAACAACTTTAAACTGAGTGTTCACTCATGCAACAGTAACAATCGAGAAATTAATATCCAGATGTTATCTGTGCATCTATTATTTGGTCAGTGCTGAAGTACAAATAAGGCTATTTATTTTTGTAAGTCACAAGATTTAGTTTAAAGAGTATGGGAAAAATACAAATATTAACAGACAGTCTGTGATGTAGTATTAAAAGATAAAACCAAGAAGAAAATGATAATCCGCCGGGCAAACGCTCCGTTGCTCACAAAATAAATAAACTGTAATGAATATAAAAGCAACAAAGGAGCAACCAAAGCAACAAAAGTCACTGAGTCCTGTATCATAAAAAGTGTTTTAATAAGACCAAACAGAATCTTAAAAACGTGGTAAGCGCTTTCGCATAGAGCTTCCTCAGACCATAAATACAATCACATACAAAGATATCTTATATATAAAGATTCAAAGCCAAATCCACCAATCATGGATCAACAACAATTAGCTCAAGGAAACACTTAAAGATATACACTACTAAAACAGAATAAAAACTGAAAATAAACTGATATAAAAACATATAGAACGTAATACCAAAACAGTATTACTTCCTAATCCTACGATTCTTCAATAAAGGTTTTAAAGTAGCCCGTTCATTGAGGCCACTTCCCCTATCAGCTCTCAAAATAATCATCCAGTTGGTCTCCTTATATTCCGTATGGTTATGGATGTCACCTGCTCTAATTGTGGGTACTATAATATCAATCACCCTAAAAACGAAACTATGTAGCTCACCACACTCTGCTACATGTTTCGCTAAAGCATTGTGTGCAGTACCTACCCGAATACTATATACATGTTCCCTTACCCTCTCACGTAAGGATCTGTTGGTCTTTCCAACATAAAAAGACCTACATTGGACACACTCAGCCAAATAGACCACATTCATGGTTCTACAGTTGGTATCCACATGAAACGTGAATACTCTTCCTGAATCAGGATGACTGAAGACCTCTGAAGTATTATTCACCCCATAGAAATTGCAACAGCCACATGGCCGGGTCACTCCTGTTCTCATAAAACTGGTCTTAAAATCCCTGCCATGGCATAACAATCTCTTCAAATGTTTCCTATTTCTATAAAGGAACGAAGGTTTATCACCAACTATGTCACCAATCATGGAGTTCACTTGCAAAATGGACCAATGTTGCCTAAATAGTTCAGTCAATGATTTATTGTCTCATGTCAAGAATAACGGTATATTCACAAGTCCCTTCACACCAGCAGACAGCTCAAATACATCCACTGACCCCTCAATGATGGGACCATAATATGGTACTGCAATGCCATCTCTGAGTATCTCCAGATCTGACCAACCCTTAGCTATCTCCTCCTTGTTATAACCTCTCAGTAACAACCTCTGTTCCAATGATCTAATCTCAGTTTGAAACCCTTCTACTGTGGGGTTTAATCTGGACGCTCTGATGCCGTGTCCACGTATTAGATTACGGAAGATATAATTGGGGTGCATACTGGTCCTACTCAATAGAGTATTCCTAAAACAAGATTTACGAAAAATCCCAGTGTTGATAAAAGAACCCTGTTACTTCTCAATGAATAATTCCAGGAATTCAATACGTGTCCTGGAGAAATTCATAGTGAATTTCAAACATTCACTCAAACCATTCATGAGAGCAAAAAAATCATGTAAAGCTGCTATGGATCCATTCCAAAGAAGGAACAAATCGTCGTTATTATTATTCTTTTAATTCTATGATTCAAACAGTGCCTACGCAGAGGGTTTTGTGTGTGTGTTTGTGTGTGTGTGTATGTGTGTGTGTGTGTGTGTGTGTGTGTGTGTGTGTGTGTGTGTGTGTGTGTAAATACATGTGGGTGTGCATGCACACGTAAACACGTGTGTGTGTGTGTGTGTGTGTGTGTGTGTGTGTGTGTGTGTGTGTGTGTGTGTGTGTGTGTGTGTAAATACATGTGGGTGTGCATGCACATGTAAACACGTGTGTGTGTGTGTGTGTGTGTGTGTGTGTGTGTAAATACATGTGGGTGTGCATGCACATGTAAACACATGTGTGTGTGTGTGTGTGTGTGTGTGTAAATACATGTGGGTGTGCATGCACACGTAAACACATGTGTGTGTGTGTATGCGTGTGTGTGTGTGTGTGTGTGTGTGTGTGTGTGTGTGTGTGTGTGTGTGTGTGTGCATGCACACCTAAACACATGTGTGTGTGTGTGTGTGTGTGTGTGTGTGTGTGTGTGTGTGTGTGTGTGTGTGTGTGTGTGTGTGTATGTAAATACATGTGGGTGTGCATGCACACGTAAACACATGTGTGTGTGTGTGTGTGTGTGTGTGTGTGTGTGTGTGTGTGTGTGTGTGTGTGTGTGTGTGTGTGTGTGTGTGTGCGTGTGTATGTAAATGTGTGTGTGTATGTGTATGTGTATATTTGTAATTTTATCTTGATCACCAAGCTGGAGGTTTACTTAGCTGAAGGATAAGCTCTTAAGGAAAGAATCAGTACCTATCCATGTACAGTCACTTGATGGTCTAACTGCAGTGACATCAGTCTTTTAGGATGGAGATCTTGGGTTCAAGTCCCAAATGAGAGCTAGTATTTTCCCTTCACTTTTGTGATTCAGATACATGAGACATTTCTTACATTGTCTGCCCGTCTCTAAATGTTACAGCTATTGTCACTTTGCAGTCTGTTATTTTTAAACAATTGTTCAGCATGTTAATGCTTTCCCTTCATTGCCTGAATGTTTCAGTTGTTTATCATTCAGTTGTCCATGTAATATTTATTCTCATTTTATAGCGCTTGCGCTGCAATCCATGTTTGAAAATTATTATACTAAGTCTTTATTAGACATTTCACTAATGATATGACATTATTAGCTTTTCTGCTGATGTTTATCTTTCAAATGATATTCAAAACTTTAATAAAACATGATTACATAAAAAGACACTTATGAAGACACTTAGATGCAGATTGCCTACAACAGTGTGACTTTGTAGTATATTACTACATTAAGCATATTTATTATTCTCTACAGCTTTACATCCATTTCCTCCCCAAAGTTACCTCTAATCATTCCACGAAGTGTCAGCTTCTTTTACATTTAGCCCCTTAAGTGTCATATATGTGCTACTCATGAAACTTTTCATAAAGGGGTCGTCTCCCCTAGCTTCCATTAATAATAACAATATGTGTAGACATTTTTATATCAGAAGATGTTAATTTCATACTTTTTGCTGTATTAAGTATGCTTCTAATTCTGTTTGTAGATATTCTGGCAGCCCTGCATCTTTGCTTCAGAAGGCCCATACCCTCACATTTAAATTGCTCATCTTCCTCTCTCTCCAGTGCCATAGAACCTTTCCACAGAAATCCACACTCTGCTTTCACCTAGAGACATTATATTCAATCTGTTTATTACTCTCTCTTATCCAGTTAACACATTTGTCATAAAACTCAGAGGCTGTTTCACTGCATATTGCATGTAACTCTCCCTTCCAAGTATTTATCTTTCATGTTCTATATCTTTCAAATCATTTCTCATTTCCTGTTGTTTTCAATATTACTGAAGTGAAAGGCCATATAATAGCTTTACCTGTTCTGGGTCATAATGTAGTTCTGGATCAGGTACATTCAGCCCTCCCCATTCCTTTGGTAATATTAACTGATTTCAAGCCACTCTAGACTTATCCTCTTCACATAAACAATCTTGCATTATATTCCTAACTGGCTCTAGAAATTTTCCCATTTGCTCTTTGCTCTGACAGAAATGTTTGGAACACATTTATTTATTATTTGTTTGTTTATTTAGCATTTGCTTACTGGGAAAGTCCTAACAGTAAAGACATCACAAAAAAATGTCCGACTTGCATTCACTGGTCCAAATCCAGATGCATTATCTTCCATTTCTGAAAATCATCTTTCAACCTAATTTCAACTCAATTGACTTATTAATAGAATGTTCTTATAAGTTTACAGCTATACCCCCTAAATGCATAAAATAGTCATTTTTCCATAAGCAATCATGTTTCCTCTTCAAGCTCTGAGATGAAACATAATTTCCACTCCCTAAGATTTTGTCGTATTCACTTTATAACCAGACTCTTTACCAAACGTATCCAACATCTGAAATAATTTATTTATCTCTTTCTATAGATGAGTAAAATAAATGATTTATTTATTTATTTATTTATTTTATTTATCTTACATTTGTTTACCGAGAGAGTCAGACTGAGCATGAATCCAATTTTCAGTGAAGGCCTGGGGAGAAAAGCTCCACAAAGTTTAGAACAGTAAATGTAATAATCTCCAAATAATG
Source organism: Protopterus annectens (assembly GCF_019279795.1). Lineage (NCBI taxonomy): Eukaryota > Metazoa > Chordata > Ceratodontiformes > Protopteridae > Protopterus > Protopterus annectens. Next base: position 306,109,044 of record NC_056728.1, read on the forward strand.
ATGCTTTAAACCCTTCAGATAGCAATATATACTCTTTCAAATATAATTACTTCACTAATGTAGCCAGATGCTTCAAAAATGCAAAAGGCCAATGGTAATTATGCACACCCTTGTCTTCTTCCTCTGTATATGTTCGTAAGGTCATAAAATACACACATGTATTTTAACCCAGGCCCTCAGTTTATTATACTCCAAACTCAATGCTTACACAGATTATCCAGTAAATCCAATACCAATAAAACATGTTACTAAAACCTGCCACTTTGCCCTGTCAAAGGTTTTCTTTACATCAAGGCTCACTATCATTAAACAGTCCTCTTGTTCCCTTCTAAATAGCCGATTAGACTTAAGTATGTCATCAAACATCTGCCTACCAGTGACAAAAACACATGTACTAACTGCCTAAACTATCCATTCACCATTACTGCCATTAAAAGCATATAATTGTTATTTAATACTGATATTGGTATATATAAAGGAACACTCTAATCACGCCTTTCCTTAGGAATCATTGTAACTACAGCTTCCCTCCATGACTCTGGTAGTTACTTCATTTATAATAATACCAGAATAAATTATATGAATACCTTAGCTCTAATCTCATCTGTTTGCAGACTCTGTAATTCAATTAACAAATATCATTACCCAGAGTCCCCCTCCCACCTTCCCTTTGAAAAACTCCATCTAGTCTTCCAAAATTATTGGTACCAACAACCTATTAAATTCTTCACTTGTAAGCCTTGGTAGTTCTACATTTTGCATAAACTCCATATTCCCTTTTCATCCCTTACCCATTGTTTGGACTTTATATAACCATCCACACTGCTCCCTGAAATGTTCCACAATTAACACAGGAGACTGACTGGTACGCTCCCCATTTTCACTGATATTTGCTGTACTCTTTTTGCTCTTTCCAGTCTAACTTTATCCACCAATGCTTTTTGATAATGGGAAATAAGAAATTTACATGAGGAATAAGAAATTTACACTGGGCCTGGCACCCATATCCCTTATGGACAGAGGTAGCTTATAAACGCATGGTCCTCAGTGTACTATTTGGATGCAGGGCTTCATTATTCTTTTGGGAAAACTTGGCTAGGCTTAGAAAGACCCTCCTCCCCATCCTGGGGTGTTAGCCTAGTAACAATTTATGAATCTATGATAATCTGGAGAATTATAGCAATGCTTATCTCTTAGCATTTGACAAACAAGCAACATTTCTTATCTAACAGTCTTTTCAAATCCCAGCTTACCTTTTCTACTTCTTGCTAAATGAAATTCTCATTTTCCAACAACTTACTTTGCAGTTACCTAAATTTTCCAAACCACACTCTTTGAGATTACCAAAGAATAAGGCACTTCTCCATCTCAGCTGATATTTATGTAATCTCAGAAAACAATGTTGCAGCTCCAACATGAATACTTTTGTCCTTTAATACCAGTCCGGGGGGGAGGGGGGGTTACAAACCTAAAAGGGCATTTCTTCAAACTCTCTCCAAAGCCAAAAGCCACCACTTCTATGCCCACATTTTTGAAGAAACGTGAATAAATACCAAAAGTTCATACAATTAGGAGATTATAGGAGCATCTGCTATCTTAGAACTGCACTAGGTAAATCTAAATAATGTGGTGTTCGGTAAGCAAAAAGCAGAAAAAGGAAGTACATATGTCTAATATATTTTTGATAAACTGAGTATGTATTAGGGTTAAGTTGGTGCACAAAAGCTGTCAGATATAATGTTATTGTTGACAGATTAAAAAGTTGCACAATAAAGAGTGGAAGGCCAAAGGGCTTAGACTAAAAAGAGACAATGGAAAAGACAACAAAGGAAAACAAGAGCAAAGTATCATCTGTTATAAGAAAATGTCAGCAAATATTAGTAAAAGAAAACAAAGTCAACTTAATACTTGCAACGCAGCTGCTGAATGCAGAGCTAAGAATGGAGTGGGTGAATGACATGGTTTAAAGAAAGAGATGTAGTTCTGTTAGTCTGAATATTTCCCATCTTTCCTGACCTAGACTAGTCCAAATACAGGTTTTGCTGTATTCTGGACTTTTGGAAAGTTCCTGTGTTGCCCATTTCCTTCCTTGGATAAAGGGAGGCTTCTTTGTTCACCAGTGGCAGTGGGGAGCTTAGAGCAGCCTATCTATCCCTGGAGGAGTGTTCCCAGTACAAGAATCTGGTAGTCTATTGGCCGTTTTGGGCCAATTTCTAGCTCTTTCAAGTCCCCCTGTATAAAACCCACTTTGGCACGGCTTTGCGCGATTTTGCGCATAGCGCAGCATCGGGCAGCACCACTTAATTGGGTTTAAACCATTCTCGGCTCCACAAAGTCTGCTCTTCACTTTTTCCCTTAGAACTGATCTAGTTCTCATAATAAACACCCTATTCCCACTCGAAAGCCTGGCACTTGCTCACTAAAGCAATTATATAAGTCAGCACTAAAAAATTAAAAGCACTACACCCTCACAAACTCCCTTTGAGTACTTGTTCCCCATTGGCCCTTTTTTTCAATTATAAAGGAATTCCCAATACTATTCTAGCATGTCCAAAGGTCAGTTGTCAATCTCCTCTCTGGTCCAGCTGGTGAATCAGGGAATCTTGAGGCACTGTTACAACTGCCTCATGTACACAGAAAACCCTCTCCTCCTCCCAACAAATTCCAAAACATGTGAGAGATGCAACCATATAGCCAAACTGGAGGCTAAGCTCTCTCAACTCAGTACTGGCATAACCAGTCAGGAGGAGAAGGAAACCACACTCACTACAATTCCAGTCTCACATAGACCTACCACAACAGCAAACCAAACACATAAACACACAAAAACATACTCTGAGGCTCTAAATAAAAATCTGCCTAAGCAGCAGAGACCTCCAAAGCAGACACCCAAGCAACCGCTACCCCAAAACAAAACACGTGCAACACATAGCTCACAAAGCCAGTGTGCCAAACAGTCACAGCCCTTAAGGCTAAACAACACACCTGATACACTTGTAATAGGTGACTCTATCGTCAGGCACACTGACGTCCCGCTCACCAGGCTGAACAAGGAGAAGGTCACTGTGAGCTGTCTGTCGGGTGCTAGGATCTGCCACATAACACAAGCACTCAGGTCACTCCAAGGCAAGTACAAATATGACTCAGTCATTGTCCATGCTGGTGTGAATGACCTGAGACATACCTCCCTGGACTGCATGAAAAGAGACATAGAGGAGCTCTCTGAGCATGTAACCCAGGCCGGTATGACCCTGACCTTGAGTAGCATCTTACCCTCACCAAGAATGATGCCACAATATGAAGACAAGATGATCAATTTCAACAACTGGCTTAAGTATTGGTGTCATTCAAAGGGGATCCAATGCCTGTCTGCCTGGGATGACATGCTCGACAAGCCACGACGCTTCGCTAGGGATAGCTTGCACCTGTCATCCCTGGGCTTTTGGATATTGGCAAAGGCTCTTGCCACCCACATAGTGCCTTTTTTAGGCAAGGCTCAAAAGACAAACCCACCTCCATAGGTATCACAAGGGATAAGAAACTAAGAGTAATGCTACTCAATGCCAGAAGTCTAAACCTCAAGATGCACACACTCGAAACTCTCCTTAGCATGGAGAACATCGATATCTGTGCAGTAACAGAAACCTGGTTCAAGGCTCCTGAGAGCACCCCAGCACTACCAGGTTATACCTCATACCAAAACTTGGACTGAACCACAAAAGGAGGGGGAGTATCAATATTCGTCAAAGATACCCACACCTCCAGGTTGGTGGCACAGCACGAAGCATCAGAGACTATCCATGTGCAACTAACAGTGGGTAAAACTGCCTTCCAGTTTATAGCCTGCTACAGACTACCCTCCCAAACCCAGGAACCCCACTCGGCCTTCCTGAGAACACTGGAAAATATGAAGGTCTCTCCAAACACCATTATATTGGGTGACTTCAACTACCCTAATATAGACTGGGAGCATTACTCTAGCTCCAACACCCTAGCCCGAAGGTTCCTAGAATTTATAAACTCAAATGCTATGGAACAACTTGTTGCCACTCCCACAAGAGGGGAAAACATACTGGACCTGATCATCACTAACATGGGGACTCTGTGCTCCAGACCAGAAGTGTATCCCTCACTGGTAAGATCAGACCATAAACTAATCTCACTAGATATTCACATCCCGACCCCAGCCCCTGCCCAGAAAACCACAGTGAAAAACTTCTCTAAAGCAAATTTCACACTCCTCAAAACTGAGGTGGAATCCTTCAAAGCCCCCGGGCCTGTGGAAAATACGGCCCAGACCGCAGAATCCTTTATAAACGCATTCTATGAACACCTTCAGGAATGCATGGATCATGCAATCCCAAATAAAACCAACACCCAATCCTCCAAAGTTAGGCATCCTGTCTGGTGGACCCCAGCCATAAACAAACTATACAATAGAAGGAGGAAGCTACTAAATGATAGAGCAAAATCCCAAAAAGGGAAGGCATCTCTGATCAGTATTAGCAAAAAACTACGGGCACTCATAAAATCGTCTAAGGCCAGCTTCGAGAGAAAAATTGCACAGGACACTAAGGATAATCACAAGGCTTTCTTTAGTTATGTTAGGAACCTGGGTGGGAATTCCCAGATATGCTCAGAATTAGTCCAAAATGACAAAAAATACACCGAACCCACAGACATTGCCAACATCCTAGCTGACAGGTTCAGCGCAAACTTCTCCCCCCCTTCCCCACCAAAAGGGCAAATATCTATCCCAGCAGAGTGCTGCCCCCCTGACATCTCAGATGCTCAGGTAAGAGCCGCCCTCTCCAAAGCAAAAAACACAGCATCAATGGGACCAGACGGTGTCCCGGGCTGCGTCCTACATGAACTCCAAGAAGAACTAAAACCAAACATAAAACTACTGTTCAATCTCAGCCTTACTACAGGATATGTACCCAAAGTGTTTAGCAACAGTGGTCCCTCTCCACAAAGGTGGTGCCTCAACAGATCCTGGAAACTATCAAACCATAAGCCTGACTAGCTTGGTCTGCAAAGCTATGAAAAGGATCATCATGGACCTCATAAATAAAGATATTGGGGACCTACAGACACTGGATCCTACCCAGTTTGGCTTTGTTAAGGGCAGATCCTGCCTCTTAAACCTGGCTAATTTCTTTGAAACAGTCACCAAGGCCATTGACGAGGGGAAGGTGGTCCACACAGCCTACCTGGACCTTGCAAAAGCCTTCAATACAATACCCCACTCGGGCATTATAGATAAGCTCATCAGCTTAAATATAAACCCCTATGTCACTAGATGGGCTGCAAACTGGCTCAAGGACAGAACCCACATAGTTAGAATTGCTGGAGCCATGACAGACTCCAAACCAGTTACAAGTGGCATCCCACAAGGCTCAGTCCTGGGACCTCTCTTGTTCGGTATATATTTCTCGGAGGTACAGGCTAACACGGAAGGACTGTGGCTGACCAAGTTCGCAGATGACTGCAAACTGGGTGCCATAATCGACTCTCCAGCCGACACAAGCATCCTACAAAAGGGCCTCATAGAAACAGACAACTGGTGCCAGAGCCATGGCCTCAAGCTAAACGCCAAAAAGTGTATAGTCATCCCCTTTGGCAAAAACAAAGTGCCCACAAATTACCACATAGGTGGTCATCCATTAAGTACGGAAGAAGTAATTAGGGACCTGGGGACCCAAGTTGATAGCAATCTCTCATTTGACAACCACGTGGCCATAGTGGTTAGAAAAACATTTTATATAGCCCACCTAATCATGAAGGGATTCACATCTAGATCAGGGGAGGTCATTGTGCCTCTTTACTCATCCCTCATCAGGCCCATAATTGAGTACAATGCCCCTTTTGGGATGTATCTTACCAGACACCTGCAGCAACTGGAAAGATCCCAAAAGTACCTCACCAAGAGGATCAAAGGGCTCAAACAGATGCCATATGCTGCCCGGTTAAAGAAACTCCAGCTCTACTCAGTGGCATACTGCCTGCTCAGAGGCGATCTGTGCCTGATGTATAAAGCCATGTCCAACCCGGAATTAGTGGACATGCTGCACCTCAGAAAATCCAAATCCCATCGAGCTACGCACTCGAGACTTGAACCTCAGCACTGAAATAAATAGGACATGCTGGAGGGACAGATTCATAACCCAGAGGCTCCCTTCACTCTGGAATAAAATCCCAGTCCAGGTTAGGCAGAGTCCCTCATTGACTCTCTTCAAGAGGAATCTTGATGAGTGGATGGGAGATAGTAGGTTTACCCCGGGTATCACTTCTGTGTCACTGTTAGACAGAGGCACAGTATACTAACCTCGAAAAAGGGCATAGCAAAATTCATTTAAAATGGGTGGCGAAAGCCAAACACACTCTGGCTAGGCTTATAAATGCCCTAGGGCAGATAGCCTAGTATGAACCTATGATCCTATGAACCTATAAATGAATTTGATTGAAGTCATTAGTTAGCCAGGGTAAAATGTAGTATGAACAGTACAAAGCAGGCACAATAAGGTATAATTTCTTGGGTTCATAAGTTTATACTAGGCTAATAGCCATTATGGTCTTTACAAGCCTAGCTGTACCACCCAACCCAGTTTTGTCCCCAAGTTCTTTGGATGCCTATATGGTGAGATTTGTTAGTAAAGAAGTAGCTGAGTAATGCGGGGGGGGGGGTATGTTAGTTGGGGATTAATTTACTTGCTGTCGACCGCTACCCATCAGAGACATGGGGGTCAAACTGGTGGTGAATTCACGATTTCCCATCCAATGGTCAAGTTTTTTTTAATAAATTCAGAGATAAACTCTGCTTCATGTAGATGGGGAGCTTATTCTATAGTGAGGGCATCCTTTGAGACACAGATTGGTCTCTCCGGCATGTTCAATTTATGTTGCAGGCAAAGTTCAGGTCCTTGGATCTAGTGTTTCTGGTGCTGTTTGTTTTGTGGACATGCAAGAGATCCATCAGAATTAAATCTGAAGATACCTCATATACTAGGCATAGATCACCTCTCAGAAACCTATAAAAGCACAGGAATAGGGCTATAAGGCAATCTGTGAAGGACAGGGTATTCATACCCTGGATTTTCTTTGTAAGGACCTTTGAAAGCATTCCAACTGTTGCTGGTTATGTACATGCCAAAGGGGGCATTGCAGTCAATGATGGGTCTGATAAGGGCTGAGTTGAGTGGTAGCATAAATTCCTTGATGTGGATGCCATACCCTTGCTTATGAGTTGGGTGACATAGAATAATTTTCTTACTATCTTGGCTATGTTCTGGTCAAAGGCCAGATTATTGTCTACATATGTTCCCAGATCCCTACCTATTGGGTCAACTCTTAAGGGTGTTTTATCAATGGAATAATTACCTGGGGGTGGACGATTTTCCTAAGGGCACTATAATGCATTTCTTTGTGTTGAGTTTTAATCTATAACTGTGGCAGCAGCCATTTATTTTTGTTAGACCTTCTTGTAGGATGTTGGTGTCATGGAGGAAATCTATACTAGCTCCCAATTTACAGTCACCTTCGAACTTGGTGAGCCAGATGTCTTTGGCATTAGCCTTGACCTCTGAGAAGTAGATGCCAAACAATTGTGGGCCCAACACAGAACCCTGAAGTACTCCACTGGTGACCTGTTTACTGGTGGAGATGGTCTGTCTGATCATGACTTCCTGGGTCCTGTCTATGAGCTAACCAACAATCCAGTAAGTTCTATAGGGATTTATGCCATTTCTGAGAGGTTGTTACCTGAGTAGGTATTGTATTGCTTACAGGTATTGTATTGCTTACATTGACCAGGTCAAGGTAAAAGGTGGTATGAATGATTTTCCCTTCATTCATATCTTTGTTGACCCTCTAAAAGAAGTCTACCATGTTAAACAGACAAGACATTCCCTTAAGAAAGCCAAACTAGGATGAGACCAGTGTCTGTACATTACCAAGGCCTTTGTTGATCATTTCCATGATGATTCATTCTATGGCTTTCCATATAAGACTTGTCAGACTGATGAGTCTGTAGTTGCTGGGGTCAGTTGATGGTCCACCCTTAGGAAATAGGATGACTGTTGTGGCCCTCCATTCACCTGGTGTGTTTCTTGTTCTGAGACTGTAGTTGAAGAGTACCTCATGTGACCCTGCTAGGTCATGTTTATGTTATTTAAAAGACAACTGAGGATATTGTTGGGGCCCACCACAGCAGTGTTTTTGGCCTTAGTGAGTGCCACCAGGACCCACTCCCTGTTAATAGTTGGGGGGATATGCTAGAAGAGATTTCATGGGGGTTGTGGGGGCAAGTTGGGGGGGTGAAGTTAAAACTAAATTCATCAGCCAGTATATCGGCTATGCTACCAATGTCAGTGAGGGTTGAGCCATTTACCACCAGTTCTGCATACTGCTGCGTGTTACCTGTAAAGCTCCTGACATAGCTAAAGAAGGTATTTTGATAAGGATTGTACCAGTGAGGTTTGATTTTGGTGTTAGATCTAGGCTTACTTCTGCTAGGTATGGCTGCCTTGATGCAGCCATTTGCATGCTTGTACAGGGTTTCTGTAAATAATTTTGCATTGGCATCTGTGTTCTCGGGGTTTGAGGAGTTGTGAATTTTAACAAACTTGAAAAATTATACTGAGCTTACTGCTTGCTGTGATGGATTTGAAGTCTTCTTAAGACACTCAGTCTTGCTGGCTGCATTCTGCTAAAATTCAAAGTCTGGTTATATTTGTATTCACAGTCTGTTGCATACAGAAACTTACAGAATATACACCAATGAGAGAATATACTTTGCAGCATCAACTTTAGGGCAGTAACAAATAACTTTTTATAATAAACCAAACGGACTAATGTTGCAGCTTAAAGTACTGTTCCAATTTTACTTCTCATATAGTACAGATGATGTGAAAGATATAACATTTAATTCAGGACAAATGTGTCCCTACCATACCCCTAACATAACTGGATTCATACAGCTCTTTATATACAATTTTAGTCATGCACAAACATATACATTTCCTCTTGGTATTCTATTTTGGAGAATTGCTCATCCTGTAGAAACAGTACTAATTGTTGCAGATGCTGACGCAAACTGCTGACTTAATTATATTATTTTTCAGCTTCACATTTTTGCTGAATTTGTAAGAGACCAGCTTTTCTGACAGTGTGAACATCCTGTAGTCTATTTGGATCTTTGTATAAGAACATCTGTTCTTGTGCCAGTGCTGATAAACATGTCCTGTTGTCCATGCAGAAAAACATGTTTTTGAGGAGACACATTGTCACAGTGTCATTGTCCATTCTTTAAAAGCAGATTTTGCATTTTTGCTCTTGCATACATCCTGTTTTTAACTCTGTAAGGGAAAAATGTCCATTCAGCAGGTTCCTTATTTTCCAAGCCATGGTCATTTAGTATGGTTGCTGATCACATATTACTAAACTCTGTTTCTGCATTTAAGCAAGCTTTTTCTTTCAGCATATTTACAACAGAATTAATTTCAGCCTTATATTCATAATATCTAACAATTCCCTCTGTTTTTAAACATTAAGAAACAAAACCTTTAGTTTTTTTTTTATACAAGTCAAAATACAATTTTACATAGTTAATACAATTATATTAAAGTATTACTACCAAAACTGAATGTATTTAACAACTTTTTCTTTTGCAGACCATTCTGTGAAATTATTTTATCAGTTATGAGCTGTGTCTGCTTTAGTTTAACTTGATTAATTTATTCTTTTGCAATTACAGAATTTAATTTATGACTTAGAACTGTTTCATTAACTCTTTGCATCTGTTGAATTAACTATAAGAGACAAGAACCATGTGCTACTGCAAGCATTTATACACTACTGAAAATATGCAGTTTCAATGTCATTTTAACCATAACATTGTGGTCATGTCTTTGAACTGCTCATTAACATCTTGGTAAAATACTGAACTGGGCTTAGATAATAAATATTTGAATGCAATTATTTCAGTATATTTAATACTTGAGGATTTAAAAAAAAACATGATTTATACTAAAGAATTCTATGTACATATTAGTCCATTAGCTGCATGAGTACAATATTTTAATATAATTTTCCTCTAAGTGGGGTAAAACCAGTGATATTACAACTTGACAAATTACTTTTGAACTTATTACAATGTATCCTGTACAGTATGTATTTACACAGACTGTTTGCTATTCATACATTTTAATCTAGTAGGTACCAAGGACCCATTGTTTTCTTTAAATATGTTTTTTCACACATATTCATTACTAGACATTAATCTCATTTGTACTGAATTCTTCTGCATTTGTACATACAAAGACTATCATTTGTACTGAAATTTTCTACATTTGTACATACAAAGACTAATCTTACATTAATATTAAGCAAAATCTTGGAAAATGTTTATGTCTCTTTAGAAATATCTAGTGGAACTGGCACCAAAGGCATATGTCTTGTTATTTTAAACTACATACTCAACAATTAAAAATATTCATGCTTTTTTATGCCAACATTGTTTTGCCAAAAACATATTGAAAATAGTGACCATTCTTGCTATTAGAAACATTTATGCATTTTGCACATCTTTATTCTGTCTTGTATAGCTTTAATAAAGCAATTTTAAATCATCTTTTGTATAGCTTTGCAATTTAACATGTTGCAAATACAATGTAATACAATAATACAATAATAACCATTATGATAGCTATTAACAACTTGTAAAATATCTTATCCTGTCAGGTTTAATCCAGTTTACCAGTATTTCTAATACACGAATACCTGTATTTCCACCCCATAAAAGAGTATTGTCAAGAAGGAATGAGATATTTCTTCCTGTAGCTTTATTTTAGACCCTTGTTGTTTATTTTTTCTGTAGCTTTATTTCAGACCCTTGTGCAGTACTGCTTATACAGTCAGTGTAAAACTGAGAAAATACTCCTCCCCCTGTAGTACTGCAGCATTATTTACCTGCTTTATGCTGTGAGAATAGAATGTATGTCAGCCCAACTCTTTGGTTATACATTTATTTTATTAGGTTACTAATAAACTATGGACTTTTATTTGATTTGATCATTTTTATAAAGCTGTTACTGTTTATTACCTCTAGTAGGTATTTACACCCTTCTGCACAATTGATTTGAACTGTATGTGTACTATAGTCTATTTGCTGGCTGTACTTGATGCAACTGAGTTTTTTTTTTCTTTTAACATTTACTTGCAAACAGATTATCAGTGACATCTGTGCACAATTGTGACTTTATTATAATTACCAAATAGTGTTGCCTGTAAACATTTTAACAATTATGTTTTAATAACAATGATGCTTTAGAAAAACTCAAGCTACTTATCTGGCAATCAGTCTTGTTGTTTATCTTATCTTTCCAACATTTCCTGTAACTATTCATTCAGTCTAGGAAGGTCTGAGCTCACATTTTATACTCTGTAGACTATAGTTAATTCTTTTGAGATTTTTCCTTTAATGTGATTGTGATTTGCATAACTATGCATTTATACAACATAAATAGACATTATTTTACAATTACCTTACATGGATTTCAGTATTTTTTTATTTATTTAACTATTTAACTGTCCTGCCATTAATTTTACAGAAACTGTTTGACTAATACCATCTGTGATTTTATTTCTTTTTAAAATTCAGAACTTTAACCGTTTGGTGTTACTATATAATTATAAAAAAATTGTAAAAAAACAAAATAGATATTAGCTTAATTAACATATGTTTATACTTACATTATTTGTATTTGCTGTTGTCTGCCTGTTATTCTTGTGTATTGTAACAGATGTATTTTAGATGAAAAGAAAATACATGCATGTCTGTCTTGTATCTCTATATCTTTATACAAGCATGTCAGTATGACTTTAAATTTTTACTCATCTATTTTTATTTAATTTTATACACTAGAACAGTTTTGTTTACCTTTTGACTATGCTAAGAATGGCAGTCATATGCTCTACTTTACTGTAGTACTGATAAATGTCTTGCTTTAACTGAATGAAAGTAAAACATTTGAGAATGATTTGTCCCTGTCATCCTATCATGTATGCTTAACCATTTTCAAAACATAAACATATTATAAAATATATTTCTTTTGCACAGATTAGCTGTGTATGCAGGAAGTTCCCAGTCTCTGTCAGTTCAGCTAATTTATTTCCTTTATCCTGCAACTGCTGTTGAAGAGTTTCCTTATAGTCTGCCTGATATGTCTCAGGAGCCTGTTCTGTTGAATCTGAAACTCCTAAGCACTTTTGAAAAGATGTATGTATAACTTGTCTAAGCTTCCTGAACTCATTGTGTCTCTCTTTTAGAAGTTTATTACATTCCTTTGTAACAAAATGTACTAGAGGTTCTATCAGTAACTGATTTGACTCACATGTGGTGACAGGACATAACTGTTCAACATCTGAATGCAATGGAAACACTTTACCCTTAGTTAATTCTTTATCATGAACAGATCTGTCTTCACAGTCTATTTTTTTTAGCAATATGATGCAATACTTTTTTATGGCATAATACACAAAATGCAGTTTTTATTGAAGCACACAATAAACATTTCTCATATTCCACATGGTTTTCTTTGAAATACCAGTCAAATATTGTAATACATTTGCATAATGCCTTACTATCAACCTGCCCTAGTAAGGTTTTACATTTACTAATGTTCTGTGTATACCAACATTGCAATTTACTAAAGTTTGGTTTACTCCTGCATGAATTATAAATAATATCCATACTGTCTAATAGCATACAAACTGTCTAATAATATACAAACTGTCTAACATCATCCACACTAAATATGCGACACAGAAAAAAGTCTTACCAGTTAGCAAGAAAACAGAAGATCAGGCTGTTGCTGCTGATGGCTAGAAATTTTTCAGAGTCACTTGAAAAGCTGGTGAAGCACAACATGCAGCGGACTGCTGTACAAGTAGACATCCACCTTTCTTGGATAATTTATGGCACTGTGACTTTCTTGAACTAGTCTCACTCCAGATTTTAGACATCTAAAAAACTTTACTACTGCAAGCTGTATAAACTGGAATATTCCTGTTTAGGATTTACACAGACGTACAAATGTTAGTTACTGCAGTTTGACTGAAGTGACCCTCTGCAGGGCTTACCATCACTCCCCCTGTGTTGAATTGCAGATTTTAGGTTCAAATGCAGGCTAGCTTGCCATTGAAAAATTATATGGAGCTTACTGCTTGCTGTGATGGATTTGAAGTCTTCTTAAGACACTCAGTCTTGCTGGCTGGATTCTGCTAAAATTCAAAGTCTGGTTATATTTGCATTCACAGTCTGTAGCATACAGAAACTTGCAGAATATACACTGATGAGAGAATATACTTTGCAGCATCAACTTTAGAGCAGTAACAAATAACTTTTTATAATAAACCAAACGGACTAACGTTGCAGCTTAAAGTACTGTTCCAACTTTACTTCTCATATAGTACAGATGATGTGAAAGATATACAACATTTAACTCAGGACAAATGTGTCCCTACCATACCCCTAACATAACTGGATTCATACAGCTCTTTATATACAATTTTAGTCATGCACAAACATATACATTTCCTCTTGGTATTCTATTTTGGAGAATTGCTCATCCTGTAGAAACAGTACTAATTGTTGCAGATGCTGACGCAAACTGCTGACTTAATGATATTATTTTTCAACTTCACATTTTTGCTGAATTTGTAAGAGACCAGCTTTTCTGACAGTGTGAACATCCTGTAGTTTATTTGGATCTTTGTATAAGAACATCTGTTCTTGTGCCAATGCTGATAAACATGTCCTGTTGTCCATGCAGAAAAACATGTTTTTGAGGAAACACATTGTCACAGTGGCATTGTCCATTCTTTAAAAGCAGATTTTGCATTTTTGCTCTTGCATACATCCTGTTTTTAACTCTGTAAGGGAAAAATGTCCATTCAGCAGGTTCCTTATTTTCCAAGCCATGGTCATTTAGTATGGTTGCTGATCACATATTACTAAACTCTGTTTCTGCATTTAAGCAAGCTTTTTCTTTCAGCATATTTACAACAGAATTAATTTCAGCCTTATATTCATAATATCTAACAAAACTGTTGGTTAATAGGATGTGGATTGCTTTAGAAGAGTTTCTAACTGTAATGGGTTAGGTTGGGGTTTCTGGGTTGATTTTGTTTTTTTTTTTTTTTTTGAGTGAAAAAGCTTTGTGGTCCAAACTCATCAATGAGGATGTGATACTGGGGAGTGCTATGCTATCCCATGTTGATGAATACTAGGTCCAATATGTTCCACTATCTAGTACAAGGTGTTTGTGTTGATAAAGTCCAGGAAACATTGTGCCTGTGAGTTAGCGGTAGTGTATGTTTTCCAGTATATAGAGAGTTAAAGTCTCAAATGAATAAGGTATTTGGCTGAATGGTGAGTGCCTTTAGTAGGTCTAAGTAAGAGTTGTGCATTTCATGGGTCATAGAGGGCAACCTGTTGCTGGCCAGGACATGGTAAGAAACTTTATCTATGCAGACTTGGACATGGATAAAATTCAGGGCATCATTCTATTTAGCCAATCTGGAATGGTATTTGTTGCTAATGTAGATCAAGACACCTCCAGCTTTAGTCCAGGTCTGTCCTACTGTTGGTCTAAATGTGTGAAAGTCACTGTAGCCTTCCACTGCTACATACATTCATACAATATTTTAAGCATGTGCATGAATGCCCTTCTAGCTTGCCAATATACCAAAACACCGGTTCCCATAATAAGTGTCCAGGCTGTTCTTAAAAAATTCTAAAACTAGGGGCGGAGCCTAGATGGCAGACTGAAAGCAGCACTTTTTTAGAGCTCCATAAAAATACTTTAAATAACAGGAAAATATTTCTTTCTTTCTAGAAAAAAAAAGTTAATTAATGTTCTTTAACTTATTTACTACCAATATACTAACTTTGGAATATATTCTTCAAATATTTCCTGTCAGAAATATCTGGAGTTTAAAACTGGTCTTGGAAAATGAGTGGTTCAAAGAATTCTCATGCAGAAACTACTCTGAGGAAAGAAATCCAATTGATGTCTTCTACCCTACAAGAGTTATCTTTGAAAATGGATAGTTTCAAGGACAACTTAGAAAATTTAAGAGAAAGTTGTCATAAACAAACTGAAACCTTCAAAGAACTACTACAGCAACATCAAACCAAAATATTAAATATTGAAAGTCTTTGTCTGATATAGATGGAAGGCTTAGAGAGGAGGAAATCCAGGGTGAATTCCTTCAACAACAAAATAAGTGGTTTACCAACAAGATGGATGATTTGGAAAATAGAGAAAGGAGATCTAATGTAAGAATCTTTGGGCTACCTGAGAAGACTGAAGGTGATGATATTATTTCTTTTCTCAATTCCTGGCCACCTGACTTTCTAGATCTAAAAGAAGGACTCTCATATGGTATAGAACGTGCTCATAGAGCTATTGGGAAACCTATTCCTTCATTGTCTACATCCTCACCCAGATCTATTACAGTAAAATTTATTTCTTATCTTGACAAAGAACTAATGCTTAAATGTGCTTAGAGGAAAAGCCCTCTGAAGTATAATCAGAATATAATCAGATTTGATAATGACTATTCCGCCAGAGTTCTAGAAATGAGGAAAAAAGCTTGTCCACTTGTGAAGTTACTCAAGCAAAACAAAATAAAAGCCCAACTTGCATATCCTGCAAAGATAATGATTTTTTTCTCAAATGAAATGAGGTCATTTAATGACATTGAGGAAGCAATTACTTTCATCAAAAACAATAACATAATGACAGTTCCAGAGGAGATGGATTGGTCTTCAACTACTTCACTGAAAAGATCCCCTGAGAAAAATATTTGGATTGATGTGAAGAAAAAAAGCAAAGAACTGATATAAAAAGTACCACCTCTAATGCTTCTCTCAAAGAATCAACTAAAACTAAAAGTCATTGTTAAAGGTAATATAGTATGTATTGTTCATCTAATTTCTCAAGCTTTTCGCTAATTTCATTTCACAATAGTAATTGCTTCATATATATACTGTGGTTTGTTTGCTACTTATATACAGTAGTCTGATACCAATAGTCTAACTAACACTGCTATTAAACATTATCTTGGGAAAAGTGATGTTTAAGAAAATGCCTGATATACATCCTATACATTTGAAATCTAACAGTGAAAATTCACAGAAGGTTTCTGATTTCATTAAGTATATATTTTTTATAACTGGTATATGAGCTTTAAGTATATATTTATTATAATTTTTGTAATGAAACAAGCCCTTTGGTTAAATTTGATTGTTTCTAGTCTTTTTTGAATCATTATATAAAATTCAGTCTTGTTTTTTCAGTTAAACCACTTTTTCTTTTTTTTTTCTCTCTTTTCAAAAAAAAAACGGCTTTCTCATACTCTAGACTTGTAAACTGTCATCCCTGTTCACATTGTGAGTATGCAAATGCGCTTATCACATTATCTTACATACTGCTCAGTTTGTTTGGTGTTTTTTGACCTTTTTTTTACTTTGCCAGTGTTATAATCCTCCACAAAGTATCTAACATTCTTAATAAAGCTATCAAATGTAGACTAACCTCCTCGTACATTTTGTACCTAATCAGATAGTTCTGTACCATTCATTCAGCATGACATCAGCTTTTAATTCATCCTTAAATAGCTCCTTTATATGCCTGTGTATGCATAAACTGTCTTCTATAAACATGCCTGTTATTTTTACCACAAGCATTTTCTGACATTACTCATGACATTCGTGGCGTGAGAAAATGGATTTTGTTTCATGGATGTCCATAGAGAGAGTTGCTTCAGTCATTTGGTCACTGATGTTGAACACGGGGTTGATGTGATCTAATAAATATAGGAAATGTAAAAGTTATATACTTCTGATACTGCTTAAACCTTTTGTATCTTCCGATCTCTTTGGTCACCATGGTGTTTGCCATGACAGTACTTTGGCTCAGTGTCAATGATTTCACTTATAAGAGGTCATATTTGTCAATACATGCTTCATGGAACATTTGTATTGTGTTCCTTTATGTTTATGCGGAGCTGTCATTTATTTCCTTTGGGAAAGATTGCTTTTAATGGAGGCTAGATTAAGCTGAGAATGCTGATTGTTTTATGACTGTTGGAAGGGCATGTTGTGTGCATAGTGGAATGATTTGCCTTTGTCCCAACTTGTAGTGATCCTAATTTGATGTTTGCTTGTATATGTGTGAACAGTCTCTGGAATTTGCCATGTGTCTACCGAAGAAGAGAAACTTCTTAAAAGAAGTGGTACAAGATAGGGCGTCAGCTAATGGTTTAGATCTAATTGTGAAGTATATTTTAGTTTCGGTTTCTAAAGGTTTGACTGCTGGCTGTCACAACTGCTGGGTTCTTATTGCAAAGTGCTTGTTTCTTTCTCTCACACTCTGGTTGTGATACTAGTGTCTCGTTTAGGCTGTTGGTGTGTCTTTGGCTAGAATGGGAACCTTTGAAGGCATCAGCAGGGTTGCAATGATGCCTAATGATGGATTTCATATGCTTACTTTCTTTTACATGTAAACATAGGAAATTTTCTCATGCAAACTAGTACTGTAATCTATACCCCTTTGCTGATGTCCTAATGGATATTATTCCAAATATTGAGGGTTTCAGTGTTCTGCCCTACATAATTGCCTATACGAGTTTACAGGAAAATATTGTCAATGATGTTATGGTACACGCCCCTTTACATTTTCCTCATTCCCTTAAAGAGACAGTAGATCCTTGAACTCCCTAACATCTTTGAACATAAAATGTTTTTTAAAGTTATAAAGCAAGGAAATTCCAAGGTACTTGAGTGTATTTAGTTTAAAATTATTTTTCAACACATATATATGCTAATCATCTTTCATAAATAATTCAGCTAGGGAATTCAGTTATATAATTTAAAAGGAATGCTGTATATACATTTGAAGCCATACAGACATAGAGGGCAAAGCAGTAATATATAACAATAGCCCCTTTATAAGACATATTCTAAGCTTGACATGAATTACACAGGACTTGGTCAACAATTAAAATAAGAATGTGTCCTTATGATGCTTATGTTTTACCTTAGTCTGATTGTTATAAGGAATGTTTTGTAATGAATGGGAAACAATTACATTCTCAAGTGGGAAAGGGTGTGTAAAATGCTAGTTGATTTTGTCCTTATATTGTGTCATGTACCATGAGAAAACTTTTATCTGAAGCATGATATAATAACTAGGCATTATAGGTGTTGAGTTCATACCTGTGATTGTTGTATGTATGCTGCTTCCTCCATACAATTCATTTAAAGTAGCATGAATGCATAATTTATGGTATATTTCCCCTTTAGGATACTGACTGTGTTGAATTGTCACTATTACTAGGAACTTGACAAAGTGGATACCCTAATTCCTTTTTAAAGGATGGCAACATTTCATAGACCACTTTACTGTCAATGCTCCGTTTCTATGATACACTTCTAAAATGTTTTGATTTTTATTCTTAAACACTGTATGCCTGTGGATTAGAACCTTGTGGCTCGTGTTTATTTTAAGTTGAAAATTCAAATAGTTTATCATTTACTTTAATCTGTTCAGAGTTTATTCTAAATTAATGACAATCTAACTCTCTATTTGGAGCATCATGTGATGTAATAAGTAAGATGTATGCTTCTTTTACATGCAAGATATCTTTGACAGCAATGTTTTAATAGCAGCTGTATTCATCAAGGGGTTTCTATATACACAGATTACTGTGCTCTCTGTTCTTAATCTAATTCACTTGACTGAATGCAGATATCGTAGAAAATATACTGATTCACTGTTTATAGGAGAGTGATTTTATTGTTTCCTATTATGCTAGTGGTACTGCAGGAAGTAAGGAGTTGTAGGAAAGTACTAGCACACTACTGTTCTAGATATGACACATAGACAGTAGAAGATATAATTCCCAAATATTCTCGTAAAAAGTGGAAGCCCAGGCTTATAGTTGTTACAATTGTTATTATACCACACAACACAACCTATAGTGTATCCCATAACCCAAATACTAAATGAAATAGTGTATAGGGATCTACTAATGATGAAAGGAAACAGGTTTATTGTAACACCTTTCTTGATGTTCCATCTGTATTATACAAATATTTGTTCAATACGAAATTGTGTACTTGGTTTATCACACACAACTGTCAACTATGATAAACTTTATAGTTAGAATTATATATTGTGTTTTTTCTCAATAAGCTTTTATTCATATGTGTTAGTGATTAAAAATCATTTGTTTATGCTGAAGAATAAGCTACCATACATTCTCCAGAGTAACATTTATTGGAGCTTCTAATCTTTCAATAGAGTTTGGTTTATTTTCTGTAATGAGGGTTAATCTGACTGAACCTTGTAAGTCTGCCAGACTGGGAATGATTTTCATTCCATGTTTGATAAAAGGTTATTTTAAGTATCTGTTTGTACACATGTTTGAGATCATCTACTATATACATATTTTCTTATTTTTCTGGCCTCTTTTCAGTTCTAATTTATATAATTCAAAAGGAATCAATAATATGTCTATTAGATTTAATATATGTATGAAAGTTATCCAGCAACTAAGTAACAAAATATCTTGTCACTATATCCAATTCAAATATTCTTCAATAGTTAATAATCAAGACGGACATAGTGTTGATTACTTTGAATGTTAATGGTTTAAATAATCCAAGGAAATGGTCCAACTTACTTAAATATCTAAAATTAAATAAAGCACAAGTGGTATTCTTGCAGGAAACCCACTTTAAAGCTAATGATAACTTAATTTGGAATCCAAATGAATTTCTAAGGTTATCTAATTCATCATATAGTAAAAAAAACAGAGGGGTATTAATACTATGGAGGAAAAGTGTCTGCAATCCTCAAGTTATCTATAACTATGAAGACAAAGGTGGTCTTTTATCAATTGTAATAATAAGATTTTGTAATAGAATTTGGACTTTGGTGAATTTATATTGGTTCCCTGGTATGGGTGTAGGAACAGTTAAAAAGCATATAGATCTCATCAATAAAACTTTGAAGGGTAATTTAATTTTGGGAGGGGATTTTAACTGTACTTTAGATAGTTTGGAGACTACTAATAAAAGACCTTTCCATATTACTTCTACAGGGAGAACTCTTAAAAAATGGATAGATCATTTGCAATTATTAGACTCATTTAATTTTAAGAAAGATAATTCATTATCATTTTCTCATAGTAATTATAGATTCAATACCCAAATGAGAATTGATAAAATATTTGTATCTCAAGATTTAAAAATGAAAATATCAGATTTTTCTATAATTCTTTGCTCCTTATCTGATCATAATGCACTCATTCTTAAATTTCAAATGGACTTTAAGAGATTGACCTTTACTTAAAGAATCTTGGCTTACATCACTAAATTAAAACAGTTTAAACAATGGCTGGACTCGGAAATACAATACTTCTCAGATACAAATTATACTAGTGATATAAACATAGTTATTTTATGGGATTCCCTAAAGGCATATCTTTATGGCAAAATTATTAATTGGTGTAATAACAAAACAATGGAATGGGAATCAGAATTAGTTAATATTTAAAAACAAATCATAGAAATTAACTCTAAGAATGTGATTGATTCAGTTGCAAAACAAAAAGGAATTGGGGAATTAAATAAAAAATACAATGATATCTTAACTCACAAAACCAATTTGGCTTTGGAAAAATTAAAACAAAATTCTTTCTCTGTCTCGCCCAAATATATACATAATCTAGCAATGAGATTAAAAAGACATTCCACTGAAAATAGTATCACAAATATAATTCGTGAGGGGAAAAATAATAAAAATGTCTCAGATGTAAGTGACATCTTGGAACCCTTTAAATTTCATTTTACAAAACATTACAATAATAATGGTTCATGTCATAACTTATACTTAGGCTTGGACTCCTCAAATATAAATAAAATACTCGAAAGCTTAATCCTAAATATTCAAAAACAAATTACTCTTAAAGAAATTACTCTTAAAGAAAAAAATAAAGAAAGTAAAAGTAACAAGGCTCCAGGTATTGATGGAATCATTATGGAAAATGTTAAATTATTTCCAGCTTCTGCTATAACAATTATGCAAAAAGCACTAAATGAAACATATTCTCAAGCCACAGTTCCACCTTCATCGAGATATTCTTTGATCACTCTTATATTAAAAGAAAATAAAAATCCCAACTTATGCAGTTCATATAGACCAATTTCACTCCTTAATAATGACTATAAAATTCTTATGTCTATTTTGGTTAATAGAAATGTCATAAGTGATGACCAAACTGGTTTTATTCATAATAGACACACCCATGATAACATTCAAAGAATTTTAACCATCATAGACATTTTAAATAGAGATAAACATGAGGCACTAATAGTCACTTTAGACATTGAAAAAGCCTTTGCTTCACTAAACTGGGAGTATCTTTTTTAAAATACTACAAATGTATGACTTCCCTATACAATTCATTACTTTAATAAAAAATATTTATAAAGACAATTTGGCCTATGTAAAATTAGGCCCATTTACATCAGAAGCTATTCAAATTACTAAGGGTACCAAACAGGGATGTCCTATGTCCCCAATGTTGTTTGCATTAGCAACAGAACTTTTTTCATCATCAATTCATTTTAACCCCAAAATTAAAGGCATTAACTTCTTTGACCAATTTAATTCCAAAATAATGCTCTTTGCAGATGATATACTACTCACCTTAGTTAACTCAGAAGAATTGCTACATGAACTAAACGTACTAGTTGAAAAATTCTATCATGTCTCAGGTTTAAGAGTCAATAGTTCTAAATCAAGTCATATATTGTTAAATAAAATAAACAACTCTAATATCAACATAAACCAAATAATTGGGAAACAGGTCACCTCATTAAAATATCTGGGGATTATTTTATGCAAAAACTTAGAATTAACTTTATCTACTAACTATAGTAATATTGTGAATACCCTAAAATTACTAGTTGGTAAATGGAATAAATTGTATTTAACATTTGAAGACAGGTTGCAGTTAATAAAGATGGTTTTACTCCCAAAGGTAAGTTACATTGCACTAGATATCCCTATAATCCCCAATAAAAAGCTTTTAAAAGAACTAAATAAGATCCTTATAAAATTTTCGTTGTTACCCAAAAAAGAATAGAATAGCTTTTTTAAATCATATTAGACCTTGGGAAATGGGAGGAATTAACTTCCCTGATTTAGAATCTTATATTAAAGCTTCCATTTTCAAAACAGTAATAAATTGGTTTGATCCAAAATATTCTTCTGCATGGAAAACTTTACATACTGCTATATTCCTAAAAGAAAGTAAATTGACAAAAAACTTACAATTAAATGAACAAACGAATAAACTCTGGCATATTATCTGTGTTAATTTGCAATACAATTCTACTAAACCCATCAATCTAAACTATATAAATTATATTTACAGTATTTTCTGGAGTTTTGTAAATAATAATATTAATATTAAACTATGGTTACAGTTATTAATTCCCTTTAAAATTACAAAAACCTTCTTCAATAACATTCCTTCAAATACTCTTAATTCTTGGGAAGCAAAAAGTTTTACATGCTGGTTCCAATGTATGGAAAGTTTGATAGTCATGGATGTAAGGCAGTTAATGAATGCATTTGATTTATCAAATTCAGACAGGTTAGCTCTTAGTGGTCTACTTCCCTATGCACAAGATTTATGCAGAACAATAGATAGTTCTTCTTTTACTTCCATTCCTAAACTCATATATTTTTTACATGAGGGAATTTACAGGGACTTTAATTGGAGAAATATAACCTCAAAACTATATAAAATTATTATAAATTACAAAGCCATTCCAAATCAGAAGTTCTGGAACTTTATCACTAAAGAATATCCATTCTTGTTATCAAATGAGAATAAAACTAGTTTATTATATTCTATTAAATTAATCTCCAATATACAAATTTGGAATTTTTTTTCATGGATGCTTCTGCATAGAGCTTTCTATACACCCAGCAAAATTGATAGATTCAACAATTCTAATGACATAACTTGTTGGATATGTTCCTCAAAATGTAATGCTGATTGGTCTCATATTATGTATGAATGTACTCATATTAAGAAATTCTGGGAATATATTGGTGAATTTCTACAAGCCATTTTTACAGATTCCTTTATTTTGTCAAAGTCACTAATTCTTCTGAATATAAATGAAACTGTTGTTTAAAAAAACAAAGACCTTTATCTTCTGTGGACTATAATGGCAGTTACTAAGAAATGCATCACAAGGAAATGGAAAACATCCTCCACTCCAACCTTCAGTGATTTTTTTAATCCTATTGAAATATGTAGTACTTCTGGAAATCAGAGTAAAGGAAATGAGAATCTTTCCTAGGAAATGGGTTAATAATCCTTGGGAGAAAGTTCTCTCCCTTATTGAGACACTTAAAACAGACTTAAATTTACTTTCTTAAGTGATGAAGAAGTAAAATGACTTTTTCTAATAGTGTGCAACTTTCTCTGTTTGTGTAATTAAATTGTTTTTCCCTTTTCTTTTTTTTTTTCTTGTTTTTATTTCATATCTGGTTTGAGGCCATTTGTACATTTGTAAATAGTTCATTATAATTTATTCTTGCTTGAAGTATAAAAGTTTATTATTATTTTACTTAAAAAATTAATAAAATTATTTGAACAAAAAAAAATCTAAACTAGTACTTGCTTTAATGTAATTTTGTAGTCTGTTGCATGCATCAGTTACTCTGTCAGAGAACCAGTTAGTGCACTTCTCATTCATATAGAATCTTCTACATTAGTGTCTGATGATTCTCTAGTACTTTTTGATAACCCCAAACATTCCCAGAGGTAGTTGTTTCTACATGCCCTATATACCTGAATAAGATCTTCTCTTAGATATCGGTAAGAGACACTGTACAAGTTCAGATATTTTAGTCTTTCATAATAGCTTAAATTTTCACATCCATGGATGCCATTGGTATATTTCTACTGTACTCTTTCCAGTTTACTCATGCTTGGTTTCTTATAGGGTTTCCATATTGTTATTCCATACTCAAGTTTGGGTCTAATATAACTAACAAACAATTGCTTCATTACTTTTGGTTTCCTACACTTTATAAATCTTTTTATACAACCTATACTTCTATAACTATTATTAAGCATTTGGTTGGCATGATTAGAAAAACTCATAGCTGAATCTACCTATATACCCGGGTCCTAAAATGAGTCTACAGTTTCAATCACTGTGTGCTGTATTAAATATTCACCTTTCAGTTTATGTCTCCCAAATTTCATATGCTTAGTTTTTGATGTATTTATCAGCATATTATTCTCCTGTGCCCAAATGGTCAATTTAGTCAAGTTATTGCAGACATGCCTTATCTGTAACACATGTAATCAGTTTACCCAATTTCAGGTCATCTGCATATAGACTGTAGAACACCTCAGATGAAAAAGTTTGGTCTGAAAGATACAATCTAAACAAGTAAGGTCCTAGGACAGAGCCCTGTGGGACATCCTGACTGTAACCAAGGATTTCACCTGTCCAGTTGCTGGATGAAACTTACCATGTTCTATTTGTAAGCCATGCAGCTATCCATCTTATCAAGAGTACATCAATACCTAGTTGTACTAATTTATTAATCAGTGTTTTGTGTATGACCCTGTCTAATGTTGAAGTTAAATCTATATAAATTATATCACAGCACAAATTTTCATTCATAGCTGTTATTATACTGTTATAGAACATTATATTACAAATGGTAATAGATCTGTTTTCAACATATGCATGCTGATATATGGTTTCAAGTCCCAACTTATCCAGTTCTGACAATAATTTATCCAATATTACCTCCTCCATTATTTTCCACAGACTTAAGGGTGTATATGACTCTGGGTTAGTCCTACTCCCCTTTCTCTTAAAGACAGGTTTAATAAGTGCATGTCTCCAATCTTGAGGAGTCTCCCCATATTTATATGTCTTAGTGAATAATAGATATAATGGTAGTGTAAGTTCCTGCTGAAGTGTTCTCAGGTCATTGTTACTAATTTCATCTCCTCCCTGTGCTTTGTTTGGATCCAGTTTGTGCAATTCTTTTTTAATATAATCTAATTTGATTCCAGTATCTGTAGTTACCTGGATGCCACTCAGACAACTTAGCATCCCTTTTGTGGAGCCAAACTGTTTTTCATAAGATTTTGTAAATATATCTATAATCTGTTGTGTCTGAGAATACATTTTAGAATCTGCACACAGTTTATCAATTTGTGTGTCTACTCCATCCACATCTTATGTATCTATAAAAAGGTTTCCTGTTATGCTCAACATCTTTATATAAATTTTCTTCAATTTTTTGTTGATCTTGTCTCACATTGTGGTTAATCTTTTTGTCCAGCTTATTTATTTCAGTTTTCAAAGTTGTAGCTTGACTTCTCTTCCATGTCTTATATTTGTTGCCTTTCACCTTAATCAGATATCTTGTTCTTATGGAAATATATCCCCCTGATGTTGTATGCCTAGATCCTGATGTTAAACATGTTTTTGATTTTTTGAACTCAAGCAATTTATGTTTCATAACTTTCCACATTCAATCTGCAGTTTTTCTACTGAACAACTCACTCCAGTTAGTTTTACATAGTAACTGTTTTGCTTCCATATAATCTATAATTAACCTGCTGTGCATTGGCTGAGATTTCAGTTTGGCAGAATTATCTAGCAACAAATTAACCTTTATAACCTCAATGAACACTGCACATCAATGGGGGTAAAACATGACTTGAAGTTACAGTAATTTCTTTGGGAACACAAACAATGTCTAGTATGTTCTGTCCCCTGGTAGGTTTTTTTTTACAATCTGAAGCAATTGTTATTCCTGAATATATGCTGTGAATAATTTCCTTACTAATGTTGTTGAATCAATATTATTCCAGTCTGTTTCTGGTAAATTTAAGTCCCCCAGCTAATATTATTCTTCCCTGCTGTGTTTCATGTAACAAATGTAAGAATTCCTCTAGGTTATCTGCACTTGACTTTGGTGGTCTATGCACTCCAACAATTGTTATATGTTATATGCTCCAGGGTTGTCTTTATTGTCACAGTTGCACAGTCTATAGTATTGGTGTTATCACTGAACATGTAATAATCACAGGTCTCATAGGTATCTTTAATCCCTATCATAACACCTCCACCTGATTTTTTTGTTAGAATGTCTGTTACAGTAAAAACTTTTATACCTTGACAGTACTGTTTTCCAGTCATTGTTCTTTAACCATGTTTCACAAACAATAACAACATCAATCTTGTGAGAATGTAGCAAATTTTCCAATAAAAAAAACTTTATTATTAATGCTCCTAGCATTAACAACCATCAGAGATGCATCAAATGTTGCTATCTGTGAACTATTACATTTTTGACCTGGCAAAAATCTTGCCTAGTGTTTGTCAAATACTGCAAAATATCTGCTGCAAAAATTGTTTTCCCTAATCTTGACAAATGCACACCATCCTGTCTGAACGGTTCTACCTCACTTAAACGACACTCCGGAACATCGACACGGAAATCGCAAGCCCCAGAAGATCGACAGCGCAGAAGACCGACGCGACGGGACCTAGAAGATCGACAGTGCAGAAGACGGACCCGATGGATGAAAGCACCGACGCCGAGGATGCCGACATGGGAAAAGGCTGTGTAAGTATGCGGTAGTGATGGACGTTAGGGTGCGAGTAAGGTAAGTGTGCGGTAGTGATTGTGTTTGGGTTAGGGGCGGGATAAGTGAGTTAGGGTTAGGGAGCGGGTCAGGTAAGTGTGCGGTAGTGATTGTGTTTGGGTTAGGGGCGGGATAAGTGAGTTAGGGTTAGGGAGCAGGCCAGGTAAGTGTGCAGTAGTGACAGACCTTAGGGTTAGGGTTTAGGTTAGGGTTGTAGGTAGTTGTGTATGTGAGGTTTAGTGTGGGTTTGTAGGGATTTTGGTGTGCTTGTGTTGTGTATGTGGTTTTTGGACGGGGAATGTGTTTTGTTTGTTGATTGTGGTGTGTGAAGTGTATGAGGTTTCGTGTTTGTGTACCGTCGGTTATTTCGTTGTTGGGCATGTGGGATTTTGTGTTTTTGTACTGTCGGTTATGTGGTTTCGGTGATTGCGTTGCCGGTGTTTTGGTGTTTCGTTTATGTGAGGTAGAACCGTCTGAACACATGTGTGCCAAAAACTAGGCTTGGATGCTTTACACATTTCCATTTTTTAAAACAGGACATTTTTTCCATGTAGGTATTTACCCAAAAAATCTTTTCATTCACAGTGACCTGACGATCCTTTTTATAAAGGATTTGTGAAAAATATGTCCTACCACCAGTACAAGCAATACTATCTAAGAGGGCTGTCAGTTCTTGACTAACAGTCAGAGAATCCTTGCAGGTAACATCATTTGTACCAACATGAATAAAAATAGATCCATACTTCCTTACATTAAGGAGTTCCAAGGCTTGTCTCACATCTTCTGTTTTTGCTCCTGGCAAACATAACACTATTCGATGTTCATTATCATCTCTGCGAATATAAGTATCAGTTCCTGTAATAATTGAATCTCCAGTTACAAGAATATCTTTGCTGGCCAGCTCTGAAAAGTCTTCAGCTTCTTATAGAGTAATGTCTGTTCTGTCAATTGTTATGAAGGATAGATCTTCATCACTATTAGTCTTTTTAATCCCACTGTTTTCATTGTGTATTAAATTCTCATCCGACTGGTATTGTAAATCCACAGCTTGAACCATGTAGTCAACATCTGTCTTTCTCTTCTTTTTTCTTACAGTAATGTTCTTCAGTCCATCCACCTTCAATTCTGATTTCTTCCTTTTGACCTACCCCCTACCTCTTTTTTCTACTTTTTCCATTGGAAAAATGATGCCTTTTTCTGTAGAATTAAAGTTTTTTGATATAAAAATATCATCATTCCCTGTAACCTGTGTTACATAACAAAGCAGTGTCCTTTTTAGTATGTATTCTCTTTCCTTTACAGTCATTAATCAGTTTCTTTTTCTTCCTTGTTATTTCTTGTGGACTTCTTCCTTTCTTTCTTTTTTTTTTTTGTTTCCTTCTAAACAAACTGGATCCTCAGATTGTTGAGTACTTGCATCCAGGATTCCAAAGTTGTCAGGGGCATCATTTTATTTCATAGGGGCTGAGTGATCTTTGCAGACAGCAGATGCATCATTTCCTAAATGTGTTCTATTTGTCCTATGTCTAACATTATTTAGTTCATCAGTTCAGTCATTAATATATGAAACAACAGTTCTCCAAGCCATGCTAGTTGCACAAGTGCAATCATCATCATTAAGTCTAGATTTACTTTTAACAATGGTAAGCAAATCATCCAACTTTTGACACGAGGAACAAAGATCACCAGTCTTATCAGCTGTTACCTTTAAATATGCATAGCATTTACTACACTGTACAAGATATTTGTGCTTTAGCAAATCATTAATTGCATACTCATGTAAGGAATCCATACTCGGCCTCAAATTAATAAAATATTGAAAAGAAAAGAATAATCAAAATTAGTATCCACAGAACTCAAAGAGAACTTAAATCAACTTATATAACAAAAATCTCATCAGCAATATACAACTAAATAATAAAGTACAGTAATGTTGTTCTGACCATACAAGTTCTACAAGCCAGACAATAGTTGTGATTCCTTTATCACTCGCAGTCACACTTCTTTTTTTTACAGTAAAGCTAACTAAATCACAAATCAAGATAGGATAGTTTAGATATGCTCAGGATTGTCCTCCCTGCAGTCTGTGTAAATTCATAGCTGTCTAGGGCCCTTGGGGTGGCTAGAGCTTGCTTGTCTAAAATGTATGCCTTTCTGACAACCAACAGTGAAATTAAAGTTAAAACAACAAAATATGAATCAAAGTAAGTTTTGTTAACAAGCAGTCCATTCCTACCTACAAACAGTGAAAAACAGTGATAACAAATGCAATATAAATTCAAATAAAACTTCTCTTACCAGTCAACTCACACAGTAAATCACAAACCAAGATAGGATTGTTTAGATATGCTCAGGACTGCTGGAGTACTTTCTGTGGCTTTAAGCCAAGTAACAGTACAGATATATACATTATTCAGAGCGAAGAGAGCTTGTAGGGTATGGAGTTTCTTGTTTAGACTCCTAACATTCAGCAGCAACACCTTAAGGTTGCTTTGAGATTTTTTTGCTATGTTGGTAGTTTTGTCATTTTGACATTGTCTAAAAAGGCTCTAAGGGGTGGACAAAGTTTTAGCCAATATCTTGAAGCCCAGGGGGGACAGGTGTAGACCATTCCTGGCAAAGTAATGTGGTCTGTTAACCATGTCCTCCCACGCTGGTAAATACTAGATTCCTCTAGAGTGATACTAGGAACTAAGACAGTTATTAAAATCAATGATTTTCTGTTCATACTATGGCATCATGCTTGGTGAAGGTAGAATGCTGCTCAATGCAAGGCACATACCAGTCTGTGACACATATTGAGAGAGATACATAATGTCTCTTTTCATGTAGTCTAGAGAGATACATCTCAGGTCATTTACACCAACGCACACTATGTTAGAATCATATTGGTGCCTGTGATGCTGTGACTTGAGTGCATGCATGATATTGAGGGTCCTAGATCCAGATAGGCAACTAACCATTATCTTCTCCTTGTCCAGCCTTGTGACAGGGGCATCTGTGTGCTCTACAATAGAATCCTCTATGACAAGAGTACTAGATAAAGTGTTTTCTTGCCTAATAGGCTTTGTAATTGGGGGTTAATTAGATGTAGGCTTATGTGCGGTGTTAGTTGTTACTTTTGGTGTGTGCTTTAGTGATTGTTATTGATATGCATTTCCATTTAATGGTTTAGGAGGTCTTTGTGGTTTGGAGAGGTTTCTTTTAAGAACCTCCACATAAGAAGGTCTATGTGTGTGGTGAGTGGTATATTTGAAGGCTGTAGTGTGAGTGTCGTTAGCAACCTTGTTTGTAAGCAAGATTTTTTTCCTCCAAGGAAGTGATATATGTGCATCTCTCACATACTGTGTTAGTTTCTTTAAGAATTAAAAGGTTGTCTGAGTACATGAGACAATTGCTTCATTGTCTCAGGATACCCGTATATCTACCAAGATGACCACAGAGACATTATGAAATTGCAAATCCATATTGTCAGGACCTGTATTAGGGTTGGACTATCATGGTTTAGGTACTTCATTTTATAGGAGTCACCTGAGTGGCGTCTAGGGTTAAGGCTAGATGTTAGATAGTGCTATGCTCTGATATTAGTGCTGTTTGATGCACTAACTAGCTTTTCTAAGCTTAGCCTTTCTGTGTTACTGGTTAATGCCCTAAGTACTAGCTTTATAGGTTTGCTGCTACACAGGATACTGCTAACTGCCACTGCTGAACAGCTCCACAAAAACACACCTAATTTATAGCAGGCAGAAAAACAGCTGGAAACTAACTCCTATGCCCTCTGGCCCATAAATGACTACACTTTGAGCTTCCTGGAGTGTTTTCCAACTCAGAGAGATGAAGTAAACACTTATTGCTACACAATGGATGAAGCTGGAACATCTTAATGTCAAAGCACATTGAAGGTAGCTCTCAAGTACAGAGTAAGACTAAACAACTATGACACTAAAAAGCCCTCTGGCTAATGAAACCATCTCACTTTAAGCCTCATTGTGTGTTTTCCAACTCTGGCTGACCAGATTACATTACTACTAGCAGTAGAATAGCAGTTCCAGTCTTCTTAATGTAAAAACACACTTTGTTTAGCGAAAAGATAAGAGGCATCAACTGGCTACAATAAGTAACTGTCACTTTAAGTCCCTTTGTGTGTTTCTCAACTCAGACAAGCCAGGCTTCCTTTCTACTGCCACTAAAATTGCAGTCCCACTCTTCTTAATGTAAAACACACACTTCAGTTAGCCAATCCCTGTGTGTTTTTCAGCTCAGACAGACCAGACTACATTTCTACTCCCACTACAATTGCAGTCCCAGTCTTCTTAATATAAAACGCACTTTAGTTAGCCATATTTGAAAATATATTGGAAACAAATAAGGCAACTAGCTACAACAAAGAATTCTCATTTAAGCCTACCTGCGTGTACCCTGACTCAGACAGACCAGGCTACCTTTCTTCTGCCACGAGAGTTGCAGTCTCAGTCATCTTAATGTGAAAAATACACCTTAGTTAGCCACAAGTGAAAAGGTACCAGAAACAAATCTGACAACTAGCTACAAGTAATTGCAATACAATGCAAAGGCAGACAAGCCAGCAATGTGGAATATACACATTAAGGTAATTTGAAAGTACACTAACGTCTAAGGAAGGGCCTTTCCATCTTATTCTGTAGGTAACCAGTAAAATGAACAGAGGAGATAAGACTAAGAGGAGCTTCTAGGTCCAGCTATACAGAAGATGAGACTGAAGGGAGCTTCCAAGGCCAGATATACAGTACGGGCAGGCAGCTGAAAAGCCTACAAGTAGAAAAGCCCAACAGAAATAGGATGGGGAACAGAATCAAAAGAGCACTAGTAAAAATGTAATATAATGAGGATCCAGTCAGAATAACTTGGCCCAACACAGGAACCAAAAATCACTGCAGAGTCTAAATATGTCTTAGGTTAATAGTTAAAGGAGTACCGCACCCACAGACTCAAAAACATGTTTAAAACATCATGGCATGATGTTTCCTACACTTTAACAGCACTCTGGGATTATTTACAGGATTTTAAATATTTTTATATATAATTCCAGACTCTGACCACCTGGAGGCTGGCATATTGACGTGGTTTGGATAAATCAGGTTGCCATCCAGTATCCCAGAAATCATTGTTTGGCTCAAAAATGTTACATCATGAAGGCTTCCCTTTGCCTAAAGTTCCTGTCATTTCATAGCTGTTGCATGCGTACAAAGTACTGAGTAAAATAGAACAGTGTAAGTAACATTCCCTGCTGCTGGATGACTACTTAAAACAGAAACAGTGCAAATGCCACAGAACACACTCAAAGTGCTGTTTACTGCTGCCTTTTTTCTAATTTAGTTTAAATGGCACTAATTTGTGAGACAATGAATTCCAGTCCATTTACTTCTCCCCTCCCCCATAACACTTAGCTTCCCTAGCTGTCAAAGTCCTGAGGGTAATTTGACCTGGTAATTCCACTGATTGGCAGATCTCAGCAGGGTGCTTGACTCATGTAATTTAATCTTTGCTCTAGCATTTCCTTTGTTAGAGGGGACATTTTTTTGCTGCACTATAGCCATGGCCTTACTTGACTGCAATCATATCCAGTAAGGTCTTGCACCAAGGAGCTAAAGAATAAAACATGTATACTAATAACTAGTTTAGATCTTTATTAATGTAAGTGTTAAGGTATCACTTCATGCTTCCACCTTGTTAAAAATTGAGATTTACATGTGCTAAGTGTTTTTACTCCACTGGTTGGTTTGCAAAAAAAAAAAAACCTTTTGCAGTGTCCCTGGATTTGTCTTTGTACATACAAACCACATTGCTATATTTCCCCTTCCTTTTTCTTGTGTCCAGAAGTCACTTATAACAAAGTAAATTTTTTATTGATTTTTTTTTAAATAAAGGACATCAAGGTTAACTTACCTTGAATCAGATAATGGATGCCACTGCAAAGAATCACTGTTGAAATATTTGTGCATGGACAAAATCCCTTACTAAATCTATTTGCCAGCCTCCAGTACAATTGGTGCTATTGTAATCCGTCTCTGCTAGGATGTCAGTCAAGGGTGAACCGGACTCGGACCAAGGAATAAAAACTGTTTATTAATTATACACTGAACAACGTGGTAAGCGCTTTCATCTGCAATTGCTTTATTTTTGATTGTATCTGATATGAAACCACCTAGAATAATGCCACAGTACAAAGACAAAATGATCAATTTTAACAATTGGCTAAAATTTTGGTGTCATTCAAAGGGGATCCAGTGTCTATCAGCCTGGGATGACATGCTCGACAAGCCATGTTGCTTCGCTAGGGACGGCTTGCACCTGTCACCACTGGGCTTTCGGATATTGGCAAAGGCTCTTGCCACCCCCATAGTGCCTTTTTTAGGCAAGGCTCAAAAGTCAAACCCACCCCCATAAACAGCACAAGAAACAAGAAACTAAGGGTAATGCTGCTTAACGCCAGAAGTCTTAACCTCAAGATGCATGCACTCGAAGCTCTCCTCAGTATGTAGAACATCGATATCTGTGCAGTGACAGAAACCTGGTTCAAGGCTCCAGAGAGCACCCCAGCACTACCAGGTTATACCTCATATCATGCTTTTCGGCCCCAAAACCCAGACCGAACCACAAAAGGAGGGGGAGTTTACATATTTATCAAGGATATCCACACCTCCAGGTTAGTGGCATTGCACGAAATATCGGAGACCATCCATGTGCAACTAACAGTCTGCAAGACTGCTTTTCAGTTTATAGCATCCTACAGACCACCCTCTCAAAGTCAGGAATCCCACTCGGCTTTCCTGAAAACATTGGAGAACATGAAGATCTCTCCGAACACCATTATATTGGGTGACTTCAACTACCCAAACATTGACTGGGAGCACTACTCAAGCCCCAGCACCTTAGCCCAAAGGTTCCTGGAAATTATAAACTCAAATGCTATGAAACAACTAGTCACCACTCCCACAAGAGGGGACAACATACTAGACCTGATCATTACCAACATGGGGGCTCTATGCTCCACAACAGAAGTATATCCCTCATTGGTAAGATCAGACCATAAATTAATTTCACTGGATGTCCACATCCCAACCTCACCCCCAGCCCAGAAAACCACAGTGAAAAACTTCTCAAAAGCAAACTTCTCACTTCTCAAAACCGAAGTGGAATCCTTCAAGGCCCCAGGGCCAGTGGAAACTATGGCCCAAACTGCAGAATCCTATATAAATGCATTCTACGGACATCTCCAGGAATGCATGGATCATGCTATCCCAAACAAAACCAAGACCCAATCATCCAAAGGCAGGCGTCCAGTTTGGTGTACCCCTGCCATAAATAAACTGTACAACAGAAGAAGGAAGCTACTACATGATAGAGAAAAATCCCTAATAGGGAAGGCATCTCTGATCTGTACTAGCAAAAAATTACGATCCCTCATAAAATCCTCCAAGGCCAGCTTCGAGAGAAAAATTGCACAGGACACCAAAGACAATCATAAGGCTTTTTTCAGTTATGTTAGGAACCTGGGATGCAACTCCCAGACTTGTTCTGAGTTGATTCTAAATGACAAAAAATACACTGAACCCACAGACATCGCCAATATCTTGGCAGACAGGTTCAGTGCAAACTTCTCCTCCCCCTCCCCCCCAAAAGAGCAAGTATCTATCCCGGCAGAGGGCTGCCTCCCAAACATCTCTGATGCTCAGGTGAAGGCTGCCCTCTCCAAAGCAAAAAACACTGCTTCCATGGGACCAGATGGTGTCCCAGGTTGCGTCCTACATGAACTCCAAGAGGAACTAATCCCTCAAATAAAACAGCTATACAATCTCAGCCTCATTACAGGATATGTGCCCACAAAATGGCGTACAGCAACAGTGGTCCCACTCCACAAAGGTGGAGCCTCTACGGACCCTGGAAACTATCGCCCCATAAGCCTGACTAGCTTAGTCTGCAAGGCTATGGAGAGGATCATCATGGAGCTCATAAACAAAGACATTGGGGACCTACAGACACTCGATCCTACCCAGTTTGGCTTTGTCAAGGGCAGATCCTGCCTTTTGAACCTGGTTGACTTCTTCGAAACAGTCACCAAAGCCATAGATGAAGGGAAGGTCGTCCACACAGCCTATCTGGACCTTGCAAAGGCATTTGACACAATACCCCACTCGGGCATCATAGATAAGCTATCCAGCTTAAATATAAACCCCTATGTCACAAGATGGGTCATAAACTGGCTCAAAGACAGAACCCACAGAGTGAGAGTTGCTGGAGCCATGTCAGACTCGAAACCGGTCACAAGTGGTGTCCCACAGGGTTTTGTCCTGGGACCACTCTTGTTCGGTATATACTTTTCCAAGGTACAGGCAAACATGGGAGGACTATGGCTCACCAAGTTCGCAGATGACTGCAAACTGGGCGCCATAATCGACTCTCCAGCTGACACAAACATCCTTCAAAAAGGTCTCACAGAGACAGATAACTGGTGCCAGTGCCATGGTTTAAAGCTAAATGCCAAAAAATGTATAGTCATACCCTTTGGCAAAAACAATGTGCCCACAAATTACCACATAGGCGGAAGCCCATTAAGTACAGAGAAAGTTATTAGGGACCTGGGGACCCAAGTTGATAGCAATCTCTCCTTTGAAAACCAGATTGCCAAAGTGGTTAGAAAGACCTTCTACACCTCATCACGAAGGGTTTCACATCTAGATCAAGAGAGGTAATCGTGCCCCTTTATTCATCCCTCATCAGGCCCATCATAGAATACAATGCCCCTTTTGGGATGTACCTTACCCGACACCTGCAGCAATTAGAAAGACCCCAAAAGTATCTCACCAAGAGGATCAAGGGTCTCAAGCAGATGCCATATGCTGCTCGGTTAAAAAAACTCCAGCTCTACTCAGTTGCATACCACCTACTTTGAGGCGATCTATGCCTGACATACAAAGCTATGTCAAATCCAGAATTAATGGACATGCTCCACCTCAGTAAATCTAAATCCCTTAGAGCCACACGCTCGAGGGACTTGAACCTCAGCACAGAAATAAATAGAACTTGCTGCTGGAGGGACAGGTTCATAACCCAGAGGCTCCCTTCACTCTGGAATAGAATTCCAGTTCATGTGAGGCAGAGCACCTCACTGAATCTCTTCAAGAAGAATCTCGATAGGTGGATGGGGGAATCGTAGGTTTGTCCCAGGGATTACTCCCGTGTCACTATTAGACAGAGGCACAGTAAACTAAACCTTAAAAAGGGCACAATATACTCAAATCAAGGGGTGGCGTAAGCCATACAGAATCGGGCTAGGCTTATAATTGCCCCAGGGCAGATAGCCTAGTATGAACCCATGAACCTATGAACCTATGAACCTATATACAATTTTTAGAACACGAGTTGTTAGTAACATATTAAGAGTTAGCATTCCACACTTCTTATTCATTAATTATATATTTATTAGTTATTTATTTGGTTTTATTCCCCTTCTTTGCTATATTGTGCAGTGTGTATTTTGTGTAGTTTCATTTTAAGTATTCACTAGGCAGAGTTGCCCTTATTGTACATATATTTGTTATCATTTTCACAGCATTCATATATATGTACATCTTTTTATAAATATTTTATAGTAGTAGAATTATCAAACATTGTTTATTATTGTTTTTATTTGTTCTTTCTAAGTCTTTTTACTTGATGAGTTTACTTTTCTGAGCACATATACCTGACGGGTATTGCTTTTATGGAGAAAAATGAATTTTATTGTGAATTTTTGACAATTTTATATGTTATTTGCACTGGCACTTTAAATGGAAGTGGTTGTTAAAACTATTAATGAATTTAGCGCCAAAAAGTTTTTAAATACGTATAATATATTGATGTAAAGTGGTCTGAAGAAATCTGCAATTGCAGATGAAAGTGCTTACCATGTTGTTCAGTGTATAATTAATAAACAGTTTTTATTCCTTGGTCCGAGTCCTGTTCACCCTTGACTGACATCCTAACAGAGACGGATTACAGTCTCATAGTTTTGTTTCTGGTGTTGTTTCGTGTGCGTGTTTGGATTTGGTTTCAATTGGTGCAATGGCTTTAATATACTGGTGTGTTTGCTTATGCCTTCCAAATATCTCCACCATTACATATCAGTTTTGCAGTGTAGTAACCACCCAACATGCCCATACACCTTTAGCCATCAATATGCAGCTACTCCTGTTCATGTGAGTATGTGAATTCATTTTCAGACTTAAGGTGTGGAAGCTGCACTGAATAATTCTAGGTGCTTGTTCAGGTTTCACATGGTGCTTGTTTAGAGCTACTCTCATGTTAAGCCACTATGAATATGTTGCACTGCCACTTCTGGTACCAGGGTAATGTTTTAATCTTTCTATTCCGGCACTGCACACTAGCAGTATCTGTTGCAAATACAACAGAGAAGTATGCAAGCGATACACCACCTAAGCATCATTTGCCTTACAGAATGCACAAGTATGCATACCAAATTTCTGTTTCCAAACATCGGTGTTACTACACTACTACTGAATAAAATGAACAGCACTCAGGCTGGGGGAAGGACAAGGGAGCCATGACATCACAGAATGGGTGGGTCTTATTATTTTAGTTAGAATCAGATGACTGCTGTGGTGATGTCAATTTGGGGGAGGGAACTGATTAAAAAAAAAAAAAAAAAAAAAAAAAAAAATACCTGCACTGCCTGGCTTCGATGATGTCAGTAATTAGGTGACTCCAGCAAGCTTTATTCAAACGTGAGAGAATCATTTTGTAAGTGAAACCATCACAGTATGAGAAGGTAGGCTTCTGTTACAGAAGTAAGGGGAATTATAAAAATTGTAAATGCTTTATTGTTTTTGCTTTACAGAGGACAATGTAAATAGGGAGGAAAAGGGCCATGAAGTTGAGGAATACATTAGAGAAACCTGTTGTACTCCTTTAAAGGACAAATACAACACACAAAACTGATTTAAAGGGTAAGACACAGTATTTTAAATGTACTTTCCTGGATGCAAAATGTAGCCCATATGCTTTGTTTTCATGCTTCAAATGCTTTCAGCAGCCCCAATACTAAGATGATTGACTGCTTGTGTAATGTAAAATACCAGGGCGGCTGGGTTAATTACCACAAGCTCTACTTACAACTCACACAACTGGCCAAAGCTGATTTTTTGTTTAAAGTTTGAAAAGGGACTACAACATATAATTAGATGAAAAATGCTGATAATCCACTTAAGAGCTCAGAGAAATAACAATGGATACTGTAAAACCCAATCCATTTTGAGCTATATCTTCAAATGCAGAAGGGTGCTAGTAAAAACAAGGCCCCAGTCAGAACACCTAGGCCCAGCACAGAAACCAAAAAGTACTGCAGACTATAAAATGCTTTAAATTAATATCTTTAACTTCAAATAAAGAGCTTTTACAACACAGAAAGCTGATTTAAAAGGTAAGATAAGTGCAATATTTTAAAAGTAGTTTAAATGTACTTCTCTGGATGCAAAACATAGACAACATGGTTTATTTTCAAGCCTCCAAGCTTTCAGCAGTCCAAAGACTAAGATGGATGACCAAATAGCAACATAAATAAGAAAACTGTATTTAAGACAGCATCCACATCCACATGCTAAATAATGCAAACTGCACAGAGGTTAGCCCATTGTGTTTAAAATGCACGTTACTTCACCTAGAAAGCAGCAGCAGTTAATAAACAGTGCTTTAAACATGTAGTATAGTATTATTTATTTTACATATTTAGTAACTGAGTGGCTAGACTAGTCCATGACCCTCTTCAGACATGACCAGGGCTAATATCACAATTCAAGTTTGGTAGCAGGCATATATAACAAAAGTATTTTCGAAGTAGAGTCTGCACAAAATTCATACGCATAAAATTTGTTGATTATTATATGCAGTATGTATATTATATGTACAGGTTATTAGAGTTTTTACAGTAAACATGTATATTATACAACGACCCCCCCATTAATATTCAAAAACGTGCACGCTGATTGGTCAGGTGCACGTTGTAAATCAGAGCTATAGTAATGGAAAAAGGTCCGGTCACCCGGACTTTTTCCATTACTATAACTCTTTTTTTACAGCAACGGAGAACACAAGATCTCTGTTGCTTCACACTGTCTCGCTATGTTAAACGAGTTTAACATAGCGAGACAGCTTTAAAAAAAGAAACGGAGATTGTCCGTTGCTTTTTTTTAAGCTGTCTTGCTTTGTTAAACTCCTTTAACATAGCGAAGCAGTTTGTAAAAAGCAACAGAGATCTTGCTTTCTCCGCTGCTTTTTTTCAAAACTGTCTTGCTATGTTAAATGGGTTTAACATAGCGAGACAGCTTTAAGAAAAGCAACGGAGATCCATTTAACATAGCGAAACAGTTTGTAAAAAGCAACGGAAATCTCCATTGCTTTTGCCCACAGCTCTGATGTACTGCGTAGGCATACGCATGTGCAGTACATCAGAACTGCCGCAGAATACCAGACAGCTGTGGAAGGGCAGCAAGGAGGCATTATACAATGCCATTATTTAAGAAAAGTAATCATTTTGTTCTTAAATAATGTCATTGTATAATAGAAATAACCCAATTCTGGGTGTGGGTAATGCTGGATTTACCCACGGTTGGCTTTGTTTGGCCACTCGGGCTTCGCCCTCATGACCAAACCACACCAACCGTGGGTAAATCCAGAATTACCCACACCCAGGCGTGGGTTATTGCTATAATATATTATTGACAGGAAATCTGGGGATCTATCAAGAGACAATTTAAGTAATACATACTTTGGCAGACTAGCAAAATTTAATTTCAACAGTTTCAAGAGCACAGTGTATTGACCAAATGAAGATAAACACTGGTGTACTTACAAACTAGGACTAAACTTGTAGATGTCTATGAATTCCCTTGTTTTTTATTTTTTTTGGGGGGGAGGGTGGAGCCAGAGGTTTGAAAGAGATATGCAACGCATTTCTTATGGAAGGGAATGTACGACTGATCACTATAGATTTCACTAAGTAACAGATTTCAAGTGGATGAGATAAAATTTGATAAGACCCTTTCAGAAACAGTACACCTGAAGGGGGCCTGGTAAGGATGACTAGTCCTTGTGAACTGGTCCGATGCAGATAAGAGAATGTCATGATTTGCAAAATTCTTACAAGGGCAGGGGTCAATATTCCAAATACATTAGGTTGAAAATCAAGTTGAGTACAAGAAAAAGCTATCTATTTGTCTGTAATTTATACAGTGTAAACACCAAGCTGTTTTAGTCTTTTTTATAGCTTTGCATGAGACTGCAGCATTCATTAATTAACTAAAGCTGTACAGCAGGGTATTCAAACTGAAGTAGGCTGACAAGTTCTGATAATAAGACTATGACTAGAGGGTGGCAATGGTCTTATAATGTTTTTTTTTAATACAACTGTCAATTCTAAATGTAGTTTTAATCTCTTATCTGTGGCATAAAACCCACTAAGCACATATGTGGTTTAGTCAGGTGACATGCTTAACTAACAGAAAATGCAAGTGAAAATTATGAGACTTAGATGACCATGATACTTTCATCTCCTTTCCAACACATCAGTAGCTTCTTCATTTATTAGCTCCTTTCATATTAAAGCAATTGCATGCAACAATCTCTACAATCCCAAGATAGCGGAAAAAAATAAGACAGTTTTGCTGTGCCCTGGAGAGACTGCTTTTATGTGATTATGGCTTCTGAACCAGATAAGTTAATGAGTATTTTACACAGCATGCTCATGTTCACCATGCTGTCTTTTATCTGTAGTAAATGAGTACACAGAGTGGAGTACGAACATATGATTTCCATAGGTAACCAGGGTGGTGTAACCGTCTTCAACTATAAATGTGTAATGAAGTAAAAGTTACCCGGGTAATCTAACAGGTAAGTAAACAAAACAAACTCTAGCACGCAGAACATAGGATGAGTCACCTAGCTACCATTAGCAGGATAGTCTCTATAGTATTATGAAATCGGAACAGCAGAAAGAAGTAACACTGCATGAGGAAGTTCAGAAGTGTAAAGTACAGGAAGTAGAGATGCAAAAAACATAGAGTAAGTGTAGATAATTATAAAGATAGAAATGTTCAGCAGCAAGTTAGTAATAATAAGCAATTGTGCAAACTAAGAAGCACATTTTGAAACTACATTATAGGGACAATTCTTATTGTAAGACAGCATGGGACCTAGTCAAGAAATGACCAAGTACCAAGTCTTAACTGTGCAGCAAACAAGCATCAAGCAGGCACAGGTGAACTTCTGCAAAACTAAAGAGGAAGGGATTAAATTAAAAATGGCATGCCTCTTAAGTCTTAATGAAATATTACAAGAATTTGTTTCTAAGTAATGTGACGGATTGTAACTTTATTTACTGATTTATTATAACTTTAATAATTATTTAATCTGTGTGCTGCAGAAAAATGAATTAGGTAAGTCTGTCTTCCCATAGCCCCATCTCATGCAAGGAAGAATGCAGATCGTAGTACAAATTTTAATGGTATCTCTGTGTAACTGATGGTTTTGTTTAGTGGGCTAGGCTTCTGAAGTCTTTGTCCACCTGCAACACCTGGCAGTACTCATCCTTGAAGGAGAGTACTTTTGGAATGTATTTTTTCAACTTTTTTAACTGCTTTTGAGCTCTTCAGAACTGTCACAAATGCAATGCTGTTTTCTGACATAAAATTAACTTTTTTTTTTTTTTTTTTTTAATAATTTGTGACCCCCCCCCCCCCTGACCATTAGCCCTCCTTCCCTGTGGGTCCATTTGCTCCCCTTGGTTCTGAGGATCCTATGTGTGAAGATGAGAGTTGGGATCATGACCATCATACAGATAAGGTTAGGAGATGCTCCTAAGATACCCCTGTTGGTTGAAAAAGTAGTACAATGCCCACTGCATGGGATCAGTGCAGATATATACTTTTGCACATTCCATGATCCTCATGCAAGATGGTGTACATTCCTGGGGAGGGGAGGTGCCCACTCAGTCTCTTCTGCAGGAACTGTACTGCAGACTGTCCCAAGATGGTGGTTTGCTGGCAGGACTCAACCCCTTAGGACAGGTGAGCTGGGCTCTCATGCTTTCCCTGCCTACTCCTTAAGCAACTAGGCCACAATCAAATCCAGGTCATCTGTGGCAGAGCTAGGACCAAAACCTCTATATCATGCAGCAGAGTTATGTATAAATTCCTTAGCCAAGACTGTTGTCCATGACATGACCAAGTTCTATGGAAAAGTTACAATACTAGCCAGCTCTGGTGATGTAGAGGGATAAAGCCATCATTACAGCCCAGGCAGCCCAAGATCAGTTAGTGGGTGACAAGGGAGAATGAGCATGCCCCACTTGAGAAGAAGGGTGTGATCTGGGGCCATCTGGTGCCACAATCTCATGGAGAAGGGTCAGTTGTAAGAGATGGTATTGGGGGCAAGCATTCAGCCACCAAGCCACGTAGAATGTAGTGCCATCACAAGTGATTGGGTGTGTGCATTTTATTTTATTTATTTATTTATTTTACATTTGTTGACCGGGCTAGTCTGGCTGGATACATGTCCATTTTCAGCAGAGGCCCGAGGAGAAAAGCTCCACTATAAGCTAAGAAAAATTATAATAAGATATAAATCTAATTATTCTAAGATATAACTACAATCAGAGAAATAGAAAACATTGGAGTGAGGATAAATTCAAGACAATCAAGTTAAAAATGCATCAACAACAGAAAGGTCATTGTGGAGATCTATTCACCCACCACCACCAAAGGGCAGATGAAAAGTGATGGCTCAATGCAAATTTTAGGTTAGGCCTAAAATAAACACATTATTGTGCTGGGATGCTATCAGATGCACAAACCAGTACTGCGGCTGCCTATATGATGGCCTAATAGGCCATTTCTCAGCCTCACTGGGAAAAAAAACATGATAGAAGAATGAATGGGCATGGCTGATTTGGGA
Organism: Protopterus annectens; assembly: GCF_019279795.1. Classification (NCBI taxonomy): domain Eukaryota; kingdom Metazoa; phylum Chordata; order Ceratodontiformes; family Protopteridae; genus Protopterus; species Protopterus annectens. Next base: position 306,151,806 of record NC_056728.1, read on the forward strand.
GACTTGATAGTCAGCAGGTGAATCAGGAAAAACACAAAAAAGTTAAAATAAGTTAAGCTACCAGACTTGTAGTTATAAGTTCAAAGATTAAATTAGCCATGAACTAGAAACTCACTAAAACCATAATCATGATGAGGTGTGACTCTAGGGGTTATTTACTTCACATTTATTTATCTGTAATCATAATGTATTTGAGATTTCTCCTTATTTATAAAGATGCTTTAGTCAATAAAATAAAGTCTTAAATAAAACAAAAATAAGCCACAAATTACTACTATAAGAAAAAGAAATTAAAGTAATAAACACAGCTTAAAATATGGCAACACTTTAAGACAAACTGTGATAACCTAAAACATAAGTTTTCAAAGCAAGATAATACAGCTGTGAAGAGACAAGATTCTATCAAGGAAGACAATTATGTTTTTTTTTCTATATGCTTTTATATATATGCTTGCTGACCATCAAACCTCTCCTTATTGGTCTTTGGCCCATTCATTCCCCAGTACTTGGTATATTCAGAATGAATGTAAAAGCTAACCACTGAGACATTGTTCAGACAGCCATGGTGGTAGTTTGTGCTCTTCTAAGCATCCCAGATATATAGGAATTTCTACTTGTCCTAAACCAATCCCTGGTAACTGATGTGAGCTCTTGTATCACTGCATGGCATCCTATGCCCTCTCTGTGCCTGTGTATGCTCCCTTCCACCTACACTAATGATGGCTACCATCATTGGCTTGGGATCACCAAACCTATACCCTTGTTCATTTAGGGTGCTATACATGCCTCTGCTTGCATGGTAGTGGTCAACCATCTGAAGCCACTACTCTGTCCCTTTGTAGAAACACGTTTATGCTGGCTGTGACGACTGGGGAGAGATGGGCGAAGGCTGCCAGCCTAGTCAAATAGAATTTAATATATAATTCTATCAACTGTATAAATAAGTGTAAAATACAGGCTTGTGTTTTTAAATGTAGGAAAACACTGTGAAATGCGGAACTGCAAAATATGTGACAACATTGCAGTCTACTGGCCCAGCAAAGCATGTTGTATCCTTTCATGTTGGAATTTGGCCCGAGTGCGGCTGCATGAAGATTTCATGCCCATTGTTTTAAGGCTAAAGTTTATAACCAGAATTTAGATGTGGAAGGTGCTTTTATTGCTTTAGTTTCTGTTAGTATATACATGTGAAATGTCTTGTATCGTTGTAAGTTTCTAAGGAGGTGTTAGATTGCTAAATAATGCAGTTTGTGGCCTGAGAACTCAGACCAGGTGTTAAGATGATGCAATATGAATACTGGGAAAACCTAAGTGTCAAAAATGATGTAATTTTGGGTGGGCCTTAGAGACATGTTTGTTAGTAATGTTTAAATTCTATTTCTCACAAGAGATCTGGGGCATTTTGATCTGGACATCTAACTTATCAGCACTCTGCTTATGCTCACATATAATTTTTTAGCACTGTGATATCTTGTAGGAATAGTTAAAGCTAGTAAAGATTAATTAGGTATTTTTCTTTGAAACCAGACCTGTCCTACTGTATTATTTTATGTTTCTGTGTGATCTGTGAACTCTTGGATATCTCTGTGGTGTAGGAGTTTTGTCTTGTGTTTTAATTATGTATTATTGAATATTTTTAAAACCTTCTACCTGTGGCTGCTTTGTGTAGAGATGAAGTATGCTTTAGAGTACATTATATTTTTATAGAGTTTACTGTCTAAGCCCTTCCAATAAGCCTTAGACTATATAGTCACATTACCATTGGATATTAATATTGCACAGTAATAATTGGACACCCTTTTAAGGGCCTTTTAGTAGCTGATATTATTAATTGGGTGGTGGCAGTAATTACTACTGTATAGTCTGGGTAAAGGGGCACAGCTGGAGAATCTGTGTCAGCCTTTCTCAGGAGTGTCTGTAAAGTGTATAAATACTTATCTCAAAGTGTGTGTGTGTGTGTGTGTGTGTGTGTGTGTGTGTGTGTGTGTGTGTGTGTGTGTGTGTGTGTGTGTGTGTGTGTGTGTGTGTGTTGTGTCAGCTACTTGGCAGGGACACAAAGCACTGGTTAGACAGAGAGGGTACTGGAGGTTTTAGCTTGCCCAGTTAGGCTGGGACCTGGACCCTGCCAGTGGGGAGTCTTATTGTGGACCTGGTGAGCAAGGGAGCAGCCAGCCCCAGACTGACTGTGATCTCTGTGTGCACTTAAGGGAAATTGTACTTTACTGTGAGTATTAGTCATCCTTTCCTCTTCTAGGAGACGACCTCTCTGGTGTTAGTGGTGATAATTGAGGCTCCTTGATTGCTGGACCAGGGCATAGTTGTCACAAGTGTTTGGCAGTGGTGGGGTCTACTTCACATACTAATTGGCTTGTAGTGGTGTGGGTAGAGCGAATTCCTGTAGCTTATGTACAGTGATCTCTAAAAGTGTTTTGTACTCTAAAACAGCCATGCAGTGTATACTCAGAGTTCAGATCACAATTGTTTATTTCTTTTGTTAGCTTAGTGTTAGTCAAGGTGAGCAGGGAGCATGTCAGCAGAAGAGTATGGAAAGCTGACAAGGAGCCAGCTGGCGGAGATGTGCCAGGCTAGGGGGCTGGTGCATGGAAACCAGACTAAGGCAGACCTGATTGCAGCCTCGGTTACAGCTGCATCAGAAAACAGCAGCCTGGAGGATAATCAGACTGACAGTGGAGATACAATATCCTCGAAGAATGGACAGCTCAACTTTTCTGCAGTGGGCTTAAAAATCCAGCTGGAGCTGAAGAGACTTGAGTTGGAGGCCAGGTGTATGGAACTCAAAGCAGCCGAGAGAATGAGGAGCCTAGAAGCTGAAGAACAGGAATGGCAGAGAAAGCATGAGAGGGAAATGCTGACTCTTCGCCAGAGTCATGGAGGTAATGGGGAAGGGAGTAACCGGACCCCAGAAGCACAAAAGGTCAGTAAATTTCTTCCACAGTTTAAAGAGGGGGATAATTTTGATAGCTTCATTCATATGTTTGAGCAGGTATGTAAACAGTATGAAGTTGACCAAAGGCTTTGGGTACAGTTCCTGACCCCCTTACTCCATGGTAAAGCTGTAACTTCTTTAGCAAAAATGCATGACACTGACTGTTTTGATTATACTGCTGTAAAAAGACATTTGTTAGAATGTTTTAAGCTAACACCTGAAATGTATAAGAAAAAGTTTTGTGAGCATAGACACAAGGCAGATGAATGTGTGTGTGAATATGTTGCTGAACTGAGCACTTATTTTCATAGCTGGGTGAGTGGATGTCAGGTCACCACTTTTGAAGGGCGGGCAGACCTTTTGGTAAGGGAATAAGCCTTTAGCACTTTGCCTGAGGACATGAGGATCTGGGTTAGCTGATAGACAGTGTGCTACTTCAGAGGAGTTGGGGAAGAAGGGAAACCTATACCTAGCAAGCAGGGCAGCCCTGCACAGGAAAGGGACCCTCAGTACTGCTCATGGGACTAAAGGAACCCATGGTGGACAGCACAGACTGCCCCAACAGAATCCGCCAGTAACAGGGGAAGCCACTAGTCCAGGTACATGTCCAGGAGCTGGGGTTAAATGTTTTGAATGCAACCAGTGGGGCCATGTGGCATACAGGTGTCCATGGAGGCAAGGTGGGGAACCAAAGGTGAGAGAGCCAGTAAGTGGGAAAGACAAAATGCCAATAGTAGGTTGTCTTGAGAAAACAGGGGTATAGAACTACCATCCTGCAGATGTCTTGAGAGGGAAGGATTTGGATGAGGCAGTACTATGTACTTATGCAGTTACATGCAGTGAGGCTAGGAGACAAGCATGTGGGTCTGGTAGCCTGGGGGAGACCCAGACAGACTGCATACTTGCAGCCAGGACTGCTGAGGTGGTTACTTCAGGGAGTGAGCTACACTGTAGCAGTGAGACTGAATGTGAGCCACAGCTGCTTGTGGGTACTGATGTTCCCTTGGACAGGGTAACTGCAAAGGTAGAGGTGAGTAGTAGTACCCAGGCTGACAGTGAGACACCACTGTCAGAGGATGCCAGACTTCCAGTGGAAGGGGAGCTGGGGAGGGTTACAAGGAGAGACTTGAAACAGGCTCAACTCTCAGACCCTACATTGCAAGGCCTGAGGCAGGTAGCTAGGGAGGCACCTGGTTCTCAAGGGAAGGGGGAATCTGTACACTGGAACAAAGGGTTACTGTACAGAGAGTGGACCCCTGAGGGAGGGCTAGAAGGTGAGAGGGTACAGCAGTTGGTAGTGCTTAGAGCTTACCATCTGGCACTTCTAGCCATAGCCCATGATATTCCCTTTGCAGGTCATATGGGCATAAAATGTACAAAGAGGTGTATTATGCAAAACTTCTATTGGCCTGGAATTTTCAGAGATGTAACAGGATACTGCAGGACCTGTGAGCAGTGCCAAAAGGTAGGCAAGGCAGGAGACAAGGTGAGAGCTCCTTTGATGCCTTTGCCTGTGATTGAGGAGCCATTTCAGAGGGTAGCTATAGATATTGTGGGTCCTCTGAGTACCCCAAGTTCCACAGGGAAAAAGTATATCCTAGTGATTGTAGATTATGCTACACAATACCCTGAAGCAGTGGCTTTGTCCTCCGTTGAGCCAGAGAAAGTGACAAATGCTTTGCTAGAGATTTTCAGCAGGATAGGTTTCCCAAAGGAAATACTGTCTGACAGAGGTGCCAATTTTATGTCAGACTTGCTGGCTTGTCTGTGGAAGTCCTGTGGGGTGAAGCACATGAAGGCCACTCCCTACCATCCCCAGACTAATGGTCTTGTTGAGAGGTTAAACTCTACAATCAAGTCCATGCTACGGGCATTTGCAGATCAGTTTAAGAGGGAGTGGGACAAATATTTGCCCCATCTGTTGTTTGCTTACAGAGTGGTTCCCCAGGAATCCACAGGTTTTTCACCCTTTGAGTTGCTGTATGGGCATAGGGTGAGGGGGGCTCTAGATTTAATTCGAGATGAGCTGGAAGGTGAGTGTGAGTCTCACAAGGAGTCTGTTGTGGCATATGTCCTGAACCTCAGGACAAGGCTCAGGGAACTCATGGGCCTGGCCCAGGAGAACCTGGCAGAAGCCCAACAGCAGAAAAAGGTGTGGAATGACAGGAATGCTCGAGCTAGAGAGTATGCTGTAGGGGCAGCAGGTAATGGTTCTCATTCCTGTCAGACACAACAAGTTGCAAGCAGCTTGGGAAGGACCCTACAAGGTGGTAAGAAAGGTAAGTGAGGTTAACTACATGGTGGAAGTGCTAGGCAGGCGGCAGGGGCACAAATTGTGCCATGCTAACATGATGAAACCTTACCATGATAGGGAGGCCCTTGTGCTGAGCATTTGCAGTGGATTGCAGGAGGAGTCTGAGAGAGGTCTTGTGACTGATCTCCTCAGTGAGGCTCGGGCTGACACCTTGGTGGAAGGGGTAGCAATGTCCCAGCAGCTATCTCCTACCCAGGTTCGAGAAATCTGAGCAGTGTTGCAGGAGTTTGGGGGCATGTTCACTGGGAAACCAAGGAGCACCCACCTGGTGCAGCACCAGGTGGATACAGGACCCCAAAGGCCTATCAGGCAGGCCCCTTATAGGGTGCCTGAGAGAGGCAAACAGACTGTGAAGGAAGAGGTACAGGAGATGTTGGAACTAGGGGTGATTCAAGAGTCCAACAGTCCCTGGGCCTCGCCAGTGGTGTTGGTGCCAAAGAAGGATGGCAGCAACAGGTTCTGTGTGGATTACAGGAAATTAAATAGTCACACAGAGTCAGATGCTTACTCCATGCCTAGGACAGATAAGGCTCTAGAGCAGCTGGGTGGTGCTAAGTATCTTACAACCATTGATCTTACCAAGGGTTACTGGCAGGTGCCCTTGACTCCCAGTGCTAGAGAGAAGTCAGCCTTTTGACTCATTTTGGCTTGTATGAGTTCACAAAGATGCCCTTTGGGATGAAGAATGCCCCAGCAACTTTCTAAAGGCTGGTAGATCATATCTTAGCAGGAGCAGGAGGGTTTGCCCTTGCTTACATGGATGATATTGCTATCTACAGCCATTCCTGGCAAGAGCACCATCAGCATGTCAGGGAGGTGCTGGGCAGACTACAGAGGGCAGGGTTGATCATTAAGCCGAGCAAATGTTAGGTGGGTATGGCAGAGGTCTCCTACCTAGGACATAGAGTGAGGAGTGGTAAGATAAAGCCAGAACCTGCCAAAGTGGAAGCTATTCAGGCATGGCCTGCACCTGTTACCAAAAAGCAGGTGAGGGCATTCTTAGGGACAGCAGGGTACTACAGAAAGTTTGTTCCCAATTATAGTACCATAGCTGCTCCCCTCGCAGACCTGACAAGGAAGAATAGGCCAGATAAGGTAGTGTGGACCCCAGCATGTGAGCAGGCATTTCAGAAGCTTAAGAAAGCTTTGGGAGGACCCCCTGTGTTAGCCAGTCCAGACTATAGCAAAGAATTTGCTGTGCAGGTTGGATGCTTCAAACTATGGGGTGGGGGCTGTACTTAGCCAGATTTCATCAGAGGGAGAAGAGCACCCAGTGGTTTACCTCAGTCGTAGGCTCCAAACCAGGGAGGAATGCTATGCAGCGGTAGAAAAGGAATGTCTAGCCATAGTGTGGGCACTACAAAAACCAGCCTTAGCTGTATGGAAGAAAATTCACTTTGATGACTGATCACAACCCTCTAACATGGTTAAACAGAGTCAGTCAGCAAAATGCCAAGTTGCTAAGATGGAGTCTGGGGTTGCAAGCATATGATATGTCAGTGCAGCACCGCAGTGGGAGTAGCAATGCCAATGCAGATGGGCTCTCAAAACAGGGAATGGGGTGAGGTACACCCAGATAGACCTGACACTCTCAAGCAATGTTTCTCAAGGGGCACTTGAAAAACTTGCTTGAGTTCCCCGGGGGGAAGAGATGTGATGACTGGGGAGAGATGGGCGAAGGCTGCCAGCCTAGTCAAATAGAATTTAATATATAATTCTATCAACTGCATAAATAAATGTAAAATACAGGCTTGTGTTTTTAAATGTAGGAAAACACTGTGAAATGTGGAACTGCAAAATATGTGACAACATTGCACTCTACTGGCCCAGTGAAGCATGTTGTATCCTTTCACATTAGAATTTGGCCCGAGGGTGGCTGGATGAAGATTTCATGCCCATTGTTTTAAGGCTAAAGTTTATGACCAGAATTTAGATGTGGAAGGTGCTTTTATTGCTTTTGTTTCTGTTAGTATATACATGTGAAATGTCTTGTATCATTGTAAGTTTTTGAGGAGGTGTTAGATTGCTAAATAATGCAGTTTGTGGCCTGAGAACTCATACCAGGTGTTAAGATGATGCAATATGAATACTGGGAAAACCCAAGTGTCAGAAATGATGTAATTTTGGGAGGGTCTTGGAGACATGTTTGTTAGTAATGTTTAAATTCTATTTCTCACAAGAGACCTGGGTCATTTTGATCTGGACATCTAACTTATCAGCACTCTGCTTATGCTCACATGTAAGTTTTTAGCACTGTGATATCTTGTAGGAATAGTTAAAGCTAGTAAAGATTAATTAGGTATTTTTCTTGAAACCAGACCTGTCCTACTGTATTATTTTAAGTTTCTGTTTGATCTGTGAACTCTTGGATATCTCTGTGGTGTAGGAGTTTTGTCTTGTGTTTTAATTATTTATTATTATATATTTTTAAAACCTTCTACCTGTGGCTGCTTTGTGTAGAGATGAAGTATGCTTTAGAGTACATTATATATTTATAGAGTTTACTGTCTAAGCCCTTCCAATAAGCCTTAGACTGTATAGTCACATTACCATTGGATATTAATATTGCACAGTAATAATTGGACACCCTTTTAAGGGCCTTTTAGTAGCTGATATTATTAACTGGGTGGTGGCAGTAATTACTACCGTATATTCTGGGTAAAGGGGCACAGCTGGAGAATCTGTGTCAGCCTTTCCCAGGAGTGTCTGTAAAGTGTATAAATACTTATCTCAAAGTGTGTGTGTGTGTGTGTGTGTGTGTGTGTTGTGTCAGCTACTTGGCAGGGACACAAAGCACTGGTTAGACAGAGAGGGTACTGGAGGTTTTAGCTTGCTCAGTTAGGCTGAGACCTAGAACCTATAGCTGTGCCAGTGGGGAGTCTTACTGGGAACCTGGTGAGCAAGGGAGCAGCCAGCCCCAGACTGACTGTGATCTCTGTGTGCACTTAAGGGAAATTGTACTTTACTGCGAGTATTAGTCATCCTTTCCTTTTCTAGGAGTCGACCTCCCTGGTGTTAGTGGTGAGGATTGAGGCTCCTTGATTGCTGGGCCAGGGCACGGTCATCACACTGGCAACACAGTATCTTCCAGTATCCAAGCTGCTCCTCAAATTCAGACCAGCTGGGTTGTACTCATGTAGTCAGGTCTTTTCCCTTTATGTTACTGAGCCAGGTGAAATATAAAATATTTCACTATAAGGTGAAGGCTGCACCACAGAGTACACATCACCCAGTAGATAATATGCTATTTTCACATGAAAGAATCAGAATATGATCTTGTTCTTGTTGATAAAATAGATCTGGGCAATATTTTACCTGAATGCATCAAAGCGAATTTCCTCAGCTACATTTAGCATAAATAATATGGTAAAAATCTGCATTTTCTAAATGTAGTAATTAAAAAATAACAACAAAAGTACATCTTTGTCCTCCAGTAATTCCCACACCTACCATTTATGAAAATAACATGGTCACATAGCACTACACATGAGTACACAAAAAGGAAAGAAAAAAAGAAAAAATAAAATAACATTACTTCACCTTCCAACAATTTCCTACCTGCCATTTACCAAAACAACATGATTAAATTTGCATAAGACAACACATAGTAACTCAAAAAATAATCACAATAAAAATACTTCTTTACCCTCCAACAATTCTTCTAGCTATCATTTACCAAAGCTAGCAAAGTTAAAACCTGCATGCACCAAAAAAAAAAAAAAACAGTAGCTCAAAAAATAACCACAATGAAAACTATCTTTTTACCTTTCAACAATTCCCCCAACTACCATATAACAGTCAAAATCAGCATATACCAGCACACAGTACAATACAAAATTGAAAAAATGTAAAAAATGTTTTACTGTCCTCAAATTTTCCACCTACCAATTACCAAAACTATATTGAAAAAAATGCATGTACCAACACACAATAATGGAAGAAAATAGCCAGAAGAAATATAATTTCTCTCTCCAACAATTCCTCTACCATTTACTAAAATTAAAATGGTAAAAAATTCTCTTATACCAAGACACAGTAATGTAAAAAATAACAAAGACAAAAAATATCATTCACAGCCCAGCAATCCCACAGCTGCCATTTATTAAAAAGTAAAACGGTCAAAATTTGAATGTCCCAACACAAAGCAATGGAAAAAATAACCACAAGAAACATTTCACTCCCGACAATTCATCGAGCTACCATTTGCTAAAAATAAAATGTTAAAAATCTTGCACATACCAACACAACAAAAACATCATTTCTTGCAACACCCTCCAGCTGCTGTTTAATAAAACTGAATTAGTCAAAACCTGGATGCACCAACACACAATAATACAAAAAATAACCACAACAAAAACATCACTTCTTGCAACAACCCCCAGCTGCTGTTTAATAAAACTGAAGTAGTCAAAACCTGCATGCACCAACACACAGTAATGCAAAATACAGCCACATCTTAAAATATCACTTCACATATTCCAACAATTCTTCCAGCTACCATTTCATAAAAATGAAATGGTTAAAACCTGAATATATCAATAGACAGTAATACAAAAATAACCACAACAAAATATTATCTCACCAGCCAACAATTCATTTAGCTATTATTTACCAAAAATAAATTGGCCAAAATTTGTATGTGCCAACACAGAGTAAGGCAAAAAAAAAAAAAAGAAATCTAATCAAAAATAAAATCACTTCATCCTCCAACCCTCACATTAAAATACTTATGTTGAAACATTGGTTGACCTGTAGTATACCTGTAGAAAATGCTGAGATAGAACAGGATTAATGCAATGAAAATGCAATGAAAACCTTCAACAACACGCTTTTTCTTCTTTCACTGTAGCAGTAACATGTCCAATCTTTATAAACCACTAAGAGCATTGTGCTGCATTGAGTGATCTCAGAATAACATCAGTCCTACATCCACAGCTAATACCCCTTACCTTTAATGAATTCCACTTGTACTTCATGTCGCTCAGTTAGCATGTAAGTCAACAAATTCTGTTCAATAAATGTAGTGTCACTAAAGCTGTTTATTAATGTACTCTATACTCAGTAAAGTAAAGTGCATGGGCTTATATAAACCAGGAAGACTCTTGTAGGGACTAGCGTGTTATTTTATTATAAAAAATGTAAAAAGCACCCACCTCAAATAAATTGCTCATTTTCCAATATACATAATTTTACAGTTTACTCTAAAAGTGATTAATAGTCAATAAAACCAAAATGCAGGGGTTAATGGTTACTCAAGCGAAATGAGCCACTTTTTAAAAGCAAAGCAATGCTCTTGTGTCCCTTCTATATACTTTGATACAGAGTGTAACAGTGTATCTGTCATAACTATTTGTAATTACATTTTGTACTTTTTTGGCAAATAATGATGTCTAATTATCATCTGGATTGCCTCAAAAAGAATAGAGGTCAGTCTTCTAGTTTTTGCTTAACAGCAATGTAACTGTTTATTAGTAGAGCCTTGTTCAAAGCCAGTACTTTAAAAATAATTGCAAAGGTATCCACAGAAGGCAAAATATTTTAGAAGATAAATCATAACAAAAAGAAATATAAAATTACCAGAGTGTGTGTGTGTGTGTGTGTGTGTGTGTGTGTGTGTGTGTGTGTGTGTGTGTGTGTGTGTGTGTGTGTGTGTATGTGTGTGCACTCATGCATGCGTGCATGTGTGTGTGTGTGTGTGTGTGTGTGTGTGTGTGTGTGTGTGTGTGTGTGTGTGTGTGCACTCGTGCATGCTTTTGTGGGTGTGTGTTTGTGTGTGTGTGTGTGTGTGTGTGTGTGTGCGCGCGCGCATGTCTCTTTATTTGTAATTTTTTTCTTAAAATGCACAGGATAGTCAAAGCAAGCATGACACTTTTCCTCATATCTGGAAAGAAATGTATGTAACTTGAGTACACCAAGTAAGTTGTGTATTGATGTGTATGCCAACAGGCCCTTACCCTTCCTATAAACATTTTTACTCAAAATGTGAGATCCTTTAATAAGGAAGAAAGAAAGAAAGAAAAACTTGTAACAAATTCAAGTGATCATCTTTCTATTTTAATGAAAATTTAGAGGTCTTTATGTAGCTAGATCCCCTATAGACTACTTCAGTCACACTTTTCATCTGTTTATTTATAAAAAGGCTATCAGCCAGACCTGAACGGCATTTTGTCCAATAAATAATAGTGCTTAAGTTTATTTGCAATATATACGGTAATTCATCTGTTTAATGAGCTTGTTGGCAAGTCACTGCTTGCGATCTAAAGAAGTCTTGTTTAGACAAACGTGGTAACTGTGGATTGTCTTGACATGCTTTGTAGCACTTTCCATTAAAGAATTGTTTCTTGGGTATGTCCAGTATTGGTTTATCAAACAAGATTAGAAGTCAATGGCTAATATTTATGGACTCATCCACAGATGAACTGAATGAAAGTGCAAACAAAGACCTCTGAAGCTGAAACGCAAACAAACACCAATCACAACCAATGTGTCACATAGTTCACAACACCAGTGTGCCACCCAGCAACAGCCCCTAAGGCAAGACAATGTACATAACACTTTAGTCATAGGTGACTCTATAGTCCGGCACACTGATGTCCCTCTCACCAGGTTGAATAAGGAGAAAATTACAGTCAGCTGCCTGTCGGGTGCCAAGATCCGCCACATAACGCATGTACTCAAGTCACTCCACAACAAGTACAAATATGACTCTGTCATTGTCCATGTTGGAGTGAATGACTTGAGACATACCTCCCTGGACTACATGAAAAGAGACATGGAAGAGCTCTTGGATCATGTGGCCCAGGCAGGTATGACCCTAGCCCTGAGTAGCATCCTGCCTTCGCCCAGAATGATACCACACTATAAGGATAAAATGATTGACTTCAACAATTGGCTAAGCTTATGGTGTCATTCAAAGGGGATCCAGTATCTGTCTGCCTGGGATGACATGATTGACAGACCACGATGCTTTGCCAGAGATGGTCTGCACCTGTCGCCCCTGGGATTCAGGTTACTGGCTAAGGCTCTTGCCACCCCTATAGTGCCTATTTTAGGCAAACTTCAAAGGACAAAACCACCACCGTAACAGGTACAAGCATGCAAAATCTGAAGGTAATGCTACTCAATGCTAGAAGTCTAAACCTCAAAATGCACTCTCTCGAGGCACTCCTAAAAATGGAGAACATCGATATCTGTGCAGTAACTGAGACCTGGTTCAAGGCTCCAGAGAGCACCCCTGCAATACCAGGCTACAACTCTTACCACACTTTTTGGCCACCATACCAGGACCGAAACAGTAAAGGTGGAGGAGTGTCAATATTCACCAAGGATATTCACACCACCAGGCTAGTTGGCCAACACAATGTGTCTGAAATTCTCCAAGTGCAACTAACACTAGGTAAGACTGCAATCCAAATTGTAGCTTGCTACAGATCCCCCACCATACCCCAAGATTCTCACTACACCTTTCTAAACATACTGGAAAATATTAAGATAGAACCAAACACCCTAATACTGGGTGATTTTAACTACCCTGCCATTAACTGGGAAAACTACTCATGTCCCAACACCTTTGCGCAACGGTTCTTGGAATTCATAAATTCCAATGCCCCGGATCAACTAATCCATAGTCCTACCAGGGGCTCCAATATCCTAGACCTGGACATTACCAACATGGGAAATCAATGCTCCATACCTATGGTCACCCCCTCGTTAGTCAGGTCTGACCATAAGCTAATCACCCTTAACATCCACATCCCACCCCACCCCCAGTAAAGAAACCACCATAAAAAACTTCTCCAAAGCCAACTTCATGCTACTCAAGTCAGAAGTGACAAACTTCATGACACCCATGCAGATGGGAACTGAAACTGCTGAATCCTACACTAAGGCACTGTACGAGCACATCCACTCATGCATGAATCGTGCCATCCCAAATAGAACCAAAATGCTCTCATCCAAAAAAAGGAAGCCAATCTGGTGGTCCCCTGCCATAAACAAACTTTACAACAAAAGGAAGAAACTTTTGCAGAAAAGAGGAAAATCCCAGGATGCAAAAAACTCCCTTACTAGCATCAGTAAGAAACTGAGATGCCTCATAAAATCCTCCAAAGCTAGTTACGAAAATAAAATTGCCAAAGATTCCAAAGACAACCACAAAGCATTCTATAACTATGTCAAAAATATAAATGGCAATGCTCAGATCTGCTCTGAGCTAAAACAGAATGGCATTAAATATACTGATCCAAAGGATATTGCCAATATTCTGGCAGATCGATTCAGTGCCAACTTCACCCCCTCTCACCCCTAAATGGCCCATCTCAATACCGGAAGATTGCCAAATTCCAGTAATAACGGCCACACAGGTACAAAACGCACTCTCTAAAGCCAAGAATACAGCATCCATGGGACCAGATGACATCCCGGGCTGTGTACTACATGAACTACAATATGAACTGGCACCTCACCTAAGTGTCATGTTTAATCATAGCCTCACCTCAGGTTTCGTGCCCACTGAGTGGCGCAGAGCTACAGTTATCCCAATCCACAAGGGGGGATCCACCTTGGATCCCAGAAACTACCATCCCATCAGTCTGACAAGCCTTATCTGCAAGGCCATGGAGCGTATTATCATGGAACTTATAAACAAAGACATTGGCAACATTCAAACACTGGACCCCACCCAGTTTGGGTTTGTGAAGGGCCTATCTTGTCTCCTGAACCTGATTGACTTCTTTGAATCAGTCTCCAGAGCCATGGACAAGGGTAAGGTGGTCCACACAGCCTATCTAGACCTTGCCAAGGCCTTTGACACCATCCCCCACTCTGGAATCATAGATAAACTTACTAAGTTGGGCATTAATCCCTATGTCACCCAATGGGTTGCTAAATGGCTTACTGATAGAACCCACACTATAAAAGTAGCTGACTCCAAATCCAGCTCCAGACAAGTGACAAGTGGAGTACCTCAGGGTTCAGTCCTGGGGCGCTCTTGTTTGGCATCTACTTCTCTGAAGTACAGGTCAACACTAAGGGACTCCGGCTAACAAAGTTTGCAGATGACTGCAAACTGGGAGCCATTATTGAATCCCCAAATGATGTGGATACTCTACAAAAGGGCCTTACAAAAACAGATGCTTGGTGCCAGAGCCATGGGCTCAAGCTCAATGCCAAGAAATGTATTGTTATCCCTTTGGGAAAAACATGTATCCATGAATTACCATATAGGTGGCAGTACACTAAACACAGAAAGTGTGATAAGAGACTTAGGGACACAGGTGGACAGTGGTCTCATCTTCGATAACTACATCGCCACAACAGTCAGAAAATCCTTCTATGTGGCACACCTCATCACGAAGGGCTTTTCATCCAGAAAAAAGGAGGTCATTGTCCCACTGTACTCATCCCTCATTAGACCCATTATAGAATACAACGCCCCATTTGGTATGTACCTCTCAAGACATCTGCAACAACTGGAAAGGCCTCAGAAATACCTCACTAAAAGAATCACAGGCCTAAAACAGATGCCCTACGCTGACCGCCTTAAAAAACTCCAGCTATACTCTGTCGCATATCGTCTACTCAGAGGTGATCTCTGCTTAACATACAAGGCCATGTCAAACCCAGAGCTGTTGGACATGCTACACTTAAAGAAATCCCAATCCCTCAGAGCTACACGCTCCAGGGATCTAAACCTTGTCATCACAATAAACAAAACATGCTGGAGGGATAGGTTCCTGACCCAGAGACTCCCCAGACTCTGGAATAGATTGCCCATACATGTCAAGCAGAGTGCCTCTTTGGACCTCTTCAAAAGGAACCTTGACGACTGGATGGGAGAAAGGAAATTCACCCCAGGGATCACGTCAGTCACCCTGCTAGACAGGGGTCCAGGAAAGTAAATAATGTGGGAAGAAATAGCCAGGGAATTGTTATGGCTAGGCTTGTATAGGCCCTAGGGCTGATAGCCTGGTACCAACCTATGAACCTATGAACCTATGCATTGCAGTCATGACTGTCCAATTCATCCAAGGGCATTCCAGTAGGTTTTTGCTTGCTCTGTCAAGGTTCACATTTCATGACACTCCCTCAAGATGTTTCTTGGGAGAGGAGACATTACAGCGAATATACAGTACGCAACCAGAAGGAATAACTACAGACGGTAGTGCTGTAAATGAAAGTATTCCAGTCTTTCTGAACACCCCTTCCAATCAATTTGGAGACTTTCACAAAGAGAATGAACATTTATTGCAACATTTGTATTATTGATTCAGATGATTTAGTCGAACTGAAATATTCACAATGGGACACTGTATTCTTTACCGAAAGCCTAATGACAATGTGCCAAAGAGCTTAAGAATTTTTAAATTTTGACTGAAAATGCATAGCCTGAACAGTTTTTGGAACAATGAAAAATATTAAATCATAAAACCAATATAATGTATTTCAGTAAACTAATAAACTATAAAACAGTTATTTTTTTTAATTTGCAGAAAAAGTTAAAGTAGGCATACATTACTTCAAAGAGCAAAATGTCAGCAATAAATTTTGAAATTATAATCAACCTCATTGAGGAGAAAATTAGTGAAGACAATTGCTTCAAAATGTCAAAATAAAAACTTTGAATGAGATGACAATGAATATAAGGAAAAGCTAGTGAGCCCACTGTATGCACCAATTAGCAAGGAGCAGTGACATCAACAACCAATAACAATACTAATTCCTAAATCTCTGTGAATAGCTAAACAACTACAGAGGGAGTAAGGCTTTCAATGAGGTATGCAACAGCTGAGCTTGAACAAACAATGTGCTCCCTATCAAAACAGAACTAGTCAGAAGGTCAAATTGCATCAGCATCATTATTCTATGGATCTGCACAGAATTTGAGAAGAAGTAGACAGCAGGCCCAAGCTGCACAGAAAATGCCAGTGTTATGCAGGGGGGTTACAACAAAAGGGATGAATTTCTCACATACAGTTATTACAGAGTATGAAGCAAAGCTCTTAACTAAAGACTGGTCTTTTTTTTTTTCCTGTGTAGTGAGAGAACATTGTAGATACTATCACTAGTATAAAATTATTTATATATATATTAAACTTCATTTTTTTGGCAATGACTACCACCAGAAACAAAGTAAGCATTTTTTGTTAAACTCAGTATATACTGTATAACCCCCTACCCCCAAATATTCCAGAGATTTTAGGCTTTGAAAGGGTTATGAGGCAGAAATTAAGCAAGCAGATCAATGGATGTCATCAAGGAGTGTTAGGATTTAAGTCATCATTAAAAACACAGTTGTAAATGAATTAAAAGCAGTTAGCTCTATACGAGTGATGACGACTGATAAAGTAGATCACAAATAAGTATCAACTCTAAGGATTATAAGAGCAAAATTCTACAACTGTTATCAAATCCTGACCAGCATGATGGTGTTTCTAAACATTATTTACAAAAAACGTATAGATTAATAATGACTGTATTGAAGAATGGTTGATGTAAGGTTTGATCATAGCCGACTTGGCAGAATATTATAAAGTTCCATATCCGTAGGTTCATAGGTGGTTACTAGGATAGTGGCATAAGAGCCATTTTAAGCCTAGTCAAGCTTACCCCAAATTTACCAAAATATTGCTGACATTTGTCAATACCCCAAGGAATTTTACCGTTATGATATAAGCTTGTAGACATCAAGCATTCACAGGCTGTCCCTGTTCATTAAGAACATAGGTGGCAAACCAGGGGTAAATTTGTGATTTCTCATCCATTGGGCCAAGATACTTTTGAATAGATTTAGGGATTAGCTTTGCATCACGTGGATGGGAAGCCTGTTCCTGAGAAGGGATAATCTTTGAGATACATACCTGCTCTTTCAACATGTCCTGTTTATATCATAGATGAGATTTAGCTCCTCAGACTGAGAATGTCTGATGGTAATTGTTTTGCAATGTGCAACAGATCCATTAGTGTCAGGGTCAGCAGATCCCTTGTTGGCTAGGCATAGATCGCCAAGCAGCAGTCTGTAGGAGACTGAGTACAGGGAGAGGGCTTTGAGATTGTCTGCATAGGATTTGTTGTTTACTCCCTGTATTCTTCTTGTGAAGAACCTTTGTGGTCATTCAAGCTGTTGCAAGTGCATGGTCAGGTGCATGCCAAAGGGTGTCTTTTACTCGATGATTGAGAGCCAAGTACAGTGAAACAATGGCCTCTTTGGACCTAGATCCCATGCCCTTACTTATAAGTTGTGCAATATAGAATGATTTTCTCACCACAGTGGACACGTCAGTCAAAGTTCAGGTTACTATCAATATGTGTTCCCAGATCCCTGCCGACTAGGTCTAATTTTAGGGATGTATTATCAATGTAGTAATTCCCATGGGTGGCCATCTTTCCAAAAGGTTTTATTATGCATTTTTTCACACTGAATTTTATTCCATGTGTCTGGCACCAGTTGTTTGCCTGAGTCAGGCCCTTTTGAAGGGTATCTGTGTCTTTAGGGGATTCAATTTGCATAGCTTGCACTCATCTGGATTCTTGGTCATTCAGTGGCCCTGGATGTTTGCCTTGACTTCAGAGAAGTAGATGCCAAAAAGGAGAGGCCCCAGAAACAGTTCCTGTGGGACTCCCCTAGTGATAAGCCTCTTTGTGGAGGTGTATTCCCCTATTCTTCTTATGCCCTACTAGTGAGCCAGCTGGCTATCCATGAGGTAGCATATTCCCCTATCCTTCTTATGTCCTATTAGTGAGCAAACTGGCTATCCATGATGTAGCATATGTATTTATGCATAATTTTGCAAGTTTATCTACAATGCTTGAGGGAAGTATTGTGTTGAATGACATAGTTAGCTCTAGTTAGGCAATGTACACTGTTTTGTCCTCATCCATAGCTTTAGTGACCTTCTCAAAGAAATCCTCACTGGTTAAGTAGGCATGACTTACCTTTCACAAAATCAAACTGGTTAGGATCCGAAGTCTGTGCGTTTCCTATGTCATTGCTTATAAGATCCATGATAAGTCTTTCCATGGCCTTGGTTATGAGACTAGTCAGTTTTATGGGTCTGTAGTGGTCCAGGTCTGTTGAAGGCCTCCTTGTGTAGATGGACAACCATTGCAATCCTCCATTCGTTAGACATGAAGCTTGTCTGGAGGCTATGGTTAAATACAAACTCTAGCGGGCCTAACAGGTCATGTTTTATGCTATTCAGGAGTTTACTGGGATATTATCAAGGCCCATCAAAACAGTGTTCTTGGCTTAATGAGTACAGAGAGGACATCTCCCTGGTGATAGTTGCTGGGAAAATGGTAGAGGATATTTCCTTTGGGGTGGAGGGGGTAGTGATGGTAAAGTTAAAGCTAAATTTATCACCCAGCAGATTTGCTAATATCTTCGTCTCCATAAAGGTAGTTTCATTCACAATTAGTTCAGCACATTGCTGGGTGTTGCCTTTAAGACTGTGGACATAAGTGAAGAAAGCCTTATGATTGTCCTTAACTTCTGAGGTTATTTTTATATCAAATTTGGCTTTGGTGCACTTCATTAGTCCCTTGAGTCCAAGCACCTGTACTGGTGGCATACAGGGAAATGCCCTGACTATAGCCCAACTACAAGTAGGGATGAAGGGTATGCCCATTCTGGGAATGGGAGTGGAATGCTGGCCCAGGTGGCTTACACAACTCCTGCAGTGATGCAGCCTTTGCTGGGGAGGGTGCAGGTGTGTCAGATTCTGGAGAGCCAATGTAGGGAGGATGTGGACATTACCACTCAAGCCAGTGATGGTAGTCTTTGTCGGTACATTTGGAGGAGCAAGAATACATGGACAAAAGGGTACATGTGGCCCTTGTGGTAACACAAGTACTCATGTCATTACTGGGAGATTAGGGCATTCATAACAAAAACACCTTCATTGCAGGAAGGTAGTGAGGGCACAAGCAATCTTGATGACTACCTATATGATAGCTCCATGTATAACTATTGCCTAAGTGGATTTTGCGGACATCCAGTAAGAGGGGGGAAGGCGCGATGGTCTGTAAGTCCCAAAGATACATATGGAATTGGATGACCTATGCACCAAGGCCATCTGTGGCTAGTAGAGGCAGCAACACTGAAATCATAGTGATTTACATAGAACAAGCTATAAACAGTATAGTTTATGAATATCAGTCATTCATAAAGGATTTGTTTGATTTTATTACTGAAGTAAAAAGAATTGTGTTGAATGAAAATGATATATTTACTGCCATTGATATGGAATCCTTTTATTCTGTTACTCCAGTAAATGTGGATTTGGAATATGTAGCCAAAATTATGCCAAGCAGATGGAGTTAGAAGAGCCAGAAATCAAACTTATTGTGGTAGCTTTGGGCATGAATCCTAAGTAATAATTATATGAATATGCTTGTCAATAAGTTCTAGAAACAAGATCAGTAGCCATGAGAGCCATCATGATTCCTAGTTATGTGAACTTATTCATGGCTTGCTGGGAGCAGGCATGTATACTCACATCAAGGCACAGGCAGAATGTAAAATACAAATGCTTTATTGATGATGTGGTTATACAAAGGGTTCTCCCACAATATTAAGGATTATCTCACCTGCAGTTACACAAGATGTTCACAATATACAACGGCCCCTTGGCAGTAAACTAGTAAGGCTAGAAACTCATTGAGAATGCATGGCATATTAAGCTGCCATGGAATTCTGGCTGTTAAGTCGATAACGGACACCATTATATTATACCTGCTAAGCAATGCTTTTGCTGTTTAGTGAGTGTAAAATTAAAACAAAAAAAAAAAATTTAAAAAGAAAGAAAGCTCTGTGTGTGCGTGTGTGTGTGTGTGTGTGTGTGTGTGTGTGTGTGTGTGTGTGTGTGTGTGTGTGCATGTGTGTGTGTGTCTGTGTGTGTTAATGAGTGTAAAATGAAAACAAACATAGCATAGTCTTTCGGCTTTTCCCGGTTAGAGGTCGCCACAGTGGAACTCCGGTCCGCTCATGATTGGCAGTGGATTTTGACGGTGCCGAGTTGCCAGCCCGACGCCCAACCTTCAAAGAAGGCACGCTCATTCACACTTGCACCTACCTGCATGTCTTTAGCTTCACTCAACCATGGGCAGGACATGCAAACTCCACACAGAAGGCGCTCCAGCCAAGAATCGAATGGGAGAACCTCTTGCTGTGAGGCAACAATGCTAACTGCTGCACCACCGCGGCCGATGGGTTGTAAAATTAAAACAAACAAAAAATTAAAAAAAAGAAAGAAAGAAAACTGTGTGTGTGTGCATGTGTGTGTGTGTGTATGAAAGTGAGAGTAAGATTGATCAAGCTATTATTTTACACCTGTTAAACAGAACTCTTGCTGATTACCGAGTATCAAATTGAAAAAAATTGAAACAAAAAAACTGTGGGTGTGAATGTGTGTGTGTGTGTGTGTGTGTGTGTGTGTGTGTGTGTGTGTGTGTGTGTGTGTGTTTGTATGCCTATGTTTCTGTCTGTGTGTATGAGTGTATGTGTGCTTGCGTGCATGAAAGAGGAAGTGTGTGTGTGACAGAGAGAGCTGGAACGATCAGTCGAGCAGTGGATCCAACTCATTTAAAACATACCTCTCAACCCTTAGCTCAAGAAATCTGAATGATGCCTAAAATAATGGGGAAACACAGGCTCAAAAATAGGGACACACTTTAAATATTGCTATTATAAACTCAGAAAGTTGTTATAATGATAGTATTTATGTTAACGTGCAGTTTCTGGAGAATATGAAATCCATACCTGTCACCTCAGGGACACCCCTGATTTTTACTCAAATTTTAGCTGTGCCTACCATAATCCCAACTAAAACTGGTGACTTTTGGAGGAAAGGTGATGAATTTCACAGAATAAACAATGACAATAAATAAAGTTACAGACTTTTTTTACTTCAGAAATGTGGATTAATTCACATTCTCTTATACTGTCAATGTCTTAAGTTAACACACCTGATATTTTAAGTCTCTCTGATTACTTATAGATTTGTCCATGATTCTGTTGAGATTTTTTTCCTGATTAGCCAAAAACGCAACCTTCTCATGAGTGAACATTTCAACAAGACTGCCATGGAATTTGCTTACTTACCTTGGTTTCTGACCTACAGTCTGTCATACATTCCTTACCACATTTTAATTTTCTACCACACTGTGGTCATTTTCCAGTAGCAACATTCTGTCATATTACTGTTTCATAGGCCCATCTATTGTGCCATCTATAAAGATGGGGGGTGTTAATCTACTGTACATAATTGTGAGCATGTATGTTGCTAATGAATACATTTTAAGATTGGTAAAAATGCAACCTCCCATTTAAAATGGCAAACAAGTTTTCTTTACTTAGTCTAGATGGCTTGCATCCCGTGTAAAATATTATCCATACAAAATCCCTCAACAATTTCTGTTATGTCATTTAGATAGCCCTGATTGTGTTAAGTGTGTAAAGAAGAACAGAATAATTGGTAGTTTCAACAGTTTTAAGGTACTGATTCTAGCAAGGAAATGAAGGAGAAGCCATTTCCACTGATACCATTTACTCAAGAGTTCTTTGTGTAAAAAATCAGCATGCAAAATATTTCATCTAGTTTGTCTTGGTGTGATCCTAAAATATATTGAAATGGTTGAAATCTGACATTCATATTTCAGTAATTGCAACTATTTATCACAACATGCAGAATTAAAAAAAAAAGCTATTACTGATTTCACTGTGTTAACAGGTAGTTCTTAATTTATTGCTACTGTCTTCAATATCGCTTTCAACATTATGATTCTGAAAATCAGGCAATCCAGTTACCTGTAAAGCGGCTTGAATGTCTCTTCCAGTATTTGGCTTTTCATTATGTCATATTTGTAATACAATAACTGGAGCCTGTGTTTTGGTGCCCACTATTTATCTCTTCCTGTGATTTTATATCATTATGTTAACTTAAACTTTTTTTAATTTATTTTGTTTATTTATACATTTGTAAACTACACTATTAAACTGACAAAATGGATGCAAGGACCATTTCAGTCATTATCTGAACCAAAGACACATATAAAACAGCAAGTGGTTGCAATACAAGCAATATAAACCTAAATCAGCAAATATTTTAGTGCTTAACAATAAAGAACTAGCACAATAAACTGTATGAATTGAGTTGGAAGCATTATGTTTCCATGTAATTAGCTCAATAACATATCCAGTTAGCTACCTAAGTAACTACTGAGATGAGTGGTATCTATATATTTGCATTTCAGATAAAAAGTTAAGCTCTGTGTAACATTACATATGGAATAGATGGTATGCAGGCTGTGGCATGAATAATCTGGTACCCCAAATTAACTTAGATGAACAAACATTATACAGAAAATGTGATAGTTTCCACCTGGCAGCTATAGAATCAAAACTGACCATTAGATAAGATGAGAAAGAACTGGATAAACATGTATGGTGATCAACAAAGGAGAAAACTGGGCACTGAGGAATATTTGAGGCAATAGGTCTCAATTTGTGAAATATTTCATTTAGTAAAAGCAACCAAAATGTTGGCATAAAAAGCAGCCCAAGCTTTTATTTAGTGCTTTCATTCCAACAATATTCAAAGAACTTAATCAGAATACATTAAACAGAAAACAAACAGCCCTATTTATAATTACCATTAAAAAGTCACGTGAGTGTTTTCTGTCACTTTAGTGCAATTCTAAAAAGCCCAAAATGTTTTATGTATTAATATGTATACATTAAAAAAATCTCACCACCAAAACAAAATTAAATGGCCCACCATTATCACAGTTGAATAAACAATTAAAAGTTCAAATGCCTTTTTATACTCACACTTCTAGATGTCAATATACTGTTTATAGATACCACTTTGTTCAATCCCAGGGGATGTGTTGTATTAAATAATAATTACCATTGTGATTCTCTGGCTTCTAATTATACCCCCCCCATTTCTACCTGTAATAGATATAGGAAATTTTTCCAAGAAAAAATATAAACTTTTTAAAATTATGAATTTGAACATTTTGCTAAATAATTGCTTATATCACCTCAATTTAGTGTGTAGATGTACTGGGTATCCTCTTTCATATTGCTTTCTCAGTCTTTCCAATATAAAATGCTGGTCATAATAGACATTAAGCAACATATACAACCCTACTCTTGTTACAATCAAAAATCCTATTGGGGAAATTACCTTGGGGTAATTCTTAATAGTTATGTTACCCCATCCAGCACATGTTTGAGCTGCAAATGAACAAGCTACACATTTATTTCTGCCTGCATTCATCAATCCCCCAAAACATAAATCTCCATTTCTCTCAAAACATAACTTAAATGTCTTCCTTCTTTAAAAAGAAACTGAAATACTTAACTCAAGTTTTCCATCAACTCAAAGGTCTCAAAAACACTTCCAATTTTTATCAAACATATTTTTTTATATCATTGATAACTCAAAATCATAGATTTAGAATAGTCTCTTACCATGTCTGCCTTGAGCTCCCAAATACTATCAGGAATCTTAATCAGTTGGGGAAACATAACTCGTCTTTTACTTACAGCCTCTTTGCTTATGTCCAACATTAGGCATTCCAAGTAACCTCTTTCTTAAAACTTATTGTAATACCTCCATTTCCAAATTATATTATATGACCCTTTAGAATATTTCTCTTTTCCAGTGGGGATGGCAATAACTGTAATATAACATACTATTTGAAAATGCTTATAAGGGGTCTCATTCTAGCTACCTTAACAGCACACAAACTAAGAAAGAGCTTAAGGGAACCATTAGGAAGCTCAGAGCTAAGTATGAACTTAAAATAGACAGTAAAGCCAAAAATAATTACAAATCTGTCTTTAACTATATCAGGAAGTTAAGACCTAACACCGAACAGTGAAGCCAATCCAGAATGATATTACACTCTCTGATCAAAAAGAAATAGCCAATGTCCTAGCTAACAAATTTGTTACAAATTTTACTCCCCTCTGAGTAATAGCTCTCCCACAGGTTCCACAATCCTACCCACCCTATTTAATTACTATGGAACAAGTTCTCTCGGCCCTTTCAAAAACTAAAACAACTTCATCCATGGGCCACGATAACATACCAGGTTGCTTAATTATCAGTGCCAAATATGGCCTATCTGAGCCTCCGCTTAACCTCTTTAATCTAAGTCTCGCCACTGGTTACATTCCTGAAGCCCAGAAAATATCCATTGTAATGCCATTACACAAGGGTTGCTCATCCATGGACCTTGGTAACTATGGACCCATTAGTCTAACTAGTCTCATGTATAAAGCTTATGGAGTGCATTATCTCAAACTTCATTAATCTGGCATTGAACTTCTCTCCACCCTGGACCCCCATCAATTTTGCTTTATCAAAAGAAGTTTGTTGTCTCTTTAACCTCATTAATTTCTTTGAAAAAGGAACTGAAGCAGTGGATAGTGATTAGGCAATGCAAGCAAACATTACTAGTAGACTTGTAAATCTGAATATATACCCTTCTATTATGTGATGGATAGCTAACTGTCTGTCTGACAGACTCCATGTGATTGGAGTAGCAGGTGCCACTTCTGAAAGCAAAACAGTTACCAGTGGTGTACCACAGGGCTCTTTTTAGGGCCCTGTCCCATATGGCATATATTTCTCAGACCTTCAGGCCAGCACTTCTGGTCTCTATTAAGTTTACAGATAACTGGTGGTGTTATTTGATCTTCAATTGACAGACAATTACTCCAACATGGCTTAGACCATGTTAACAACTGTTGCAAGGACAATAGTCTTAAATTAAATCTGAAAAAATGTAGCATAGTTAATTTTGCTAAACAAAACAGTTCCACCCACAGTATAGGAGATGCATCCCTCCAATCAGACACTGTTGTAAGGGATCTGGGTACTTATGTTGATAATACCTTATCATTTGATCATCATGTCTCTGTAGTAGTTCTGAAAGCCTTTTATCTGGCCCATCTAGTTTCTGAAGGTATCTCCACTATATCCAAAGGCGTCTTAATTCCACTTTACTCATATCCTATCATCCATTATTGAATATAACACATCTTTTGGCATGTATTTATCTAAACTTGCTATACAAGTTGAGAGACCTCAGAGATTCATAACAAAAAAGATCGGTGACTTCACAAATCTTAGTTATGAGGAGAGTCTGGCAGCCATTTCTCTAAATTGCATGTCTTACAGACTACTGCATGAAGATCTATATCTAGCCTTTTCTGCTATGAAAGATCCAACCCTATTTAATGTCCTATTCCTTTAAAGAACTAATGGTACATCAAATACTTAGAAGAACTAAACCTTCATCAGCAGATAAACAAGATACAGTAGCATGACAGAGTCATATCCCAACACGTCCCTCACCTCTGGAACAAACTTCCATTACATGTCAGTTAGAATGGCACCCTTTCCATCTTCAATATAAAACCTAGATAATTGAATGGGCAGCCTCAGGTTCTATCCTGGTCTATCTTCTCTTGCCCTCACTGAGGCTAGATGGAAATTTTGAATAATGTTTTTTTTTTAATAGTTTTGAAATGATCTGCAGATCAATTGCTAGTACTTACCTATGAACCTATGATTTCTTTCTATATGTATTCAATTTATGGGTACCCATAACCAAATTTTTAGACAAGATAACATCTAGAAAATTAATAGAAAGCAAGTTAACTTCATATGATGGTGATGTTAATATAATCTAAAAACTTGTTTAGTTCTGATTCGCCTCCATTACAAAGAATAAAAATGTCATCCAAATATCACAGATATCTGACAATGAATTTGCCATAAGGGGAGGCCAGAACATGGATCTTTTCCCAACACCATCATAAAACTATATTTGCAAAACCAGGGGCAGCTGCAATACCCATAGCCCCTCCCCCATTTATTTGTAGTACTATATAATTAAAGACCATTTACAAACAACCAACTATAAAATTAATCTCATTAATTGATAAATTGCTTCATAAAACCATTCCTTACCAGTGTCATGAGTTATAACGTAAAATTGATCTTTGACATCTACCTTTATAGACCAAACATTTGGAAAAAGTTCACATTTAGCCAATTCTAATGTCCCTCCTCTGGGACAGTAATCAAGGTGCCAAAATCCTCACCACTAACACCGATTGGGAACATTCACTGAGAAAAGAATAGACACACAGTATTTTCCTATGCAGCTCTCTGCACCAAGTACAGTTTCCCTTAAGAGCACACAAGGAATGCACGCTCTAGTCCTGAGGCTGGACTTCCTGTCCAGGCCTCAAATAAGACTCCACACTGACCACCTCAGAGTTGAGTCCTCAGCCAGGTGTACCAAGCCAAGTCCTCCACCACCCTCTGTATGAAATCAGTACTCTGTGCCCCTGTTCCAAGTAGCTGATACACACACACACACACACACACACACACACACACACACACACACACACACACACACACATTCTTTCAATTTGATTTTCACACACACACACACACACACACACACACACACACACACACACACACACACACACACACACACACCTGGTAAAGCCTGGCATGGATTTACCCACTATGCCACCCCCACCCAGACTATAAGGTAGATACTGTCACCAGAACACCCCAAAGCCAGCTACTCTAAGGCTCTTACCAGGGTACCCAATTATACTTAACAAAATTAACACATACAAATAGTAATGTTCAACCAAGCATCAAGACTTTCAGGAGTGTGCAGACACAGTCTCACTAAATAAATGCACATACTCTCAAAGGTTAAAATATGTTCTAAATGACCAGCTGCAATGGAAGGTTTAGACATGTTTAATAATAAATATTACAAAAAACCCCATGAAAATACTGAATATCTGTTTACATTAAACACCAGAGTTTCAATCACAGGAAACATAGAAAACGACACCAATGGAAAGACTCAGACAGATGCAGAAAAACAACATTTAACTAATCGCACTATATTTTCCTAACTGACTGAAGAATTACTGTTCCCTACCTGCTTGCTAGAGCAAGGCAAGATGAAGTTAGATGAGTGTCTCTTGTCAGGTCTAAAAACAAAGTGCTGAGTGCCACAGTCACATTTCTCACAAGTATCTAAATACAATTTCAGTGCTGGCTACAAGATGACATCACATCTGGTCATCTTACTCTGTGGTTACCACACTACCTCCTCACTAGCAACTGAGGCAGGATTTGGCACAGATGTGTCACAATGCAGACATAGAACTTTGCTAACACTTAATACAGGATCTGGAAGCTATAAACCAATTCCAACACTTCTACCCTTCCCGCAAAATGGCTTTTCATAGACATTGCATCTCTGGTTGCATTGCAACATGTGAGATAGAATTGTATGACCTAAACCAAATAATTTAATTTCAGGCTATTTCCCTTAAGGCTAGCTGGGCTGAGCTTAACCCCTTCCCTTCCAGTATCCTCTGTTTATATATATATATATATATATATATATATATATATATACATTTCAGCAGTTACAACAATGCAGTCTGACATACGTGTATATTTCTTTTCTGTCCAGCAAAACTCACTGTTGATATGTTTTTAACACAAGCAGCTTTACAAATACATTTTTACACAAACATCTATACAAATCAGTTTGATATTCAAATGGCATATATTTCTTTTTAAAACTCCAGCTAGCTATGCTGGCATACGTTACATATGTACTGCCCTACTCTCTCTGGCACTTCTGGCACTATCTCACATCACCATACCCATGAGTTCTTCAACACATGGGGGTTTGCTAATAAAAAAAATATTTAATTTATTATCAACAAATTTAGACATGAGTTCTGTTATAGATCACTCCAGCTGCTGCAATAGGTTTAAGTGGGGGATTGGTAACAGGTTTGTGAATCTTTGGTATCCCAAAAATATTTCGGATCAATGGTCTTTTTGCTATTAAAAATTCATTAACTCAATAGTCAAACCATAATTAATGTGTAAATCTTCTAATAACACATACATCATAGCATAAGCAATACTTACTTCATTTTTAGAAGAGGCTATAAAAATAGCTATAATTTAAATATTTAAACATTTTCTGAGAATAAACTTAATTTTCCATAACAATCCTTCCCTCATTGTCCAATTTCATGATCCTTGCCAGAGAATTACACTGGCAATTATTATATATGTCCCTAGGTTCATAGATAAGTACTAGGCTAGCTGCCCTTGCAGGCTATTTTAAGCCGAGCCAATTTCCCATTTTGTGCTCAAAATAACCTATCCCGTTTAGTTATGGATTGGCCTTACCCATCCCATGGTCAATAATTATATATTACCTCTAATGAGAATAACTGGGACCATACCATAGATAATTTGAGGGGACCCATTCATGGGATAACGAATTTAGGATCTGCCTCTGTCTATTAGTAGTACAGAGGTGAGTCCAGGGGTAATTTTCTGTTACTTAACAGTAGATCTAAGTTGCATTTGAATAAAGACAGAAAGATGAACTTTGTTTTTTGTAGATGAGGAGTCTGTTTCACAGCAACAGTATCCTCTGTGAGATATCTGTCCCTCCAAACCATTCTGTTGATATTGCAGAAGGTCTTTATATTCTTAGACCAAGTATTTCTGATGGCATTTGACTTGATGATGTGCAGTAAATCCATCAGTAATAGATCAGAGGATGCCTTGTATGCCAGACACAGCTCACCTCTTAACACTATGTAGGATACCAAATATAGTGACAGGGCTTTGAGTCAGTCCACGTAGTACACATTATTTAGGTCTTGTATCCTTTTAGTAAGGTATCTTTGTGAGCATTCTAGTTGTTGCATGTGTCTGGACAGATACATGCCAAATGCGGAATTATATTCAGTGACTGGCCAGATGTGGATTGAGTAAAGGGGACAATGACCTCACTAGATCTAGACACAATCCCTTTGTTTATAAGCTGTGCAACACAGAAGGGCATTCTTACAACAGTAGACACATTTGGTTAAAAGTTAGGTCAGTGTCCACATAAGTTCCAAAATCCTGAACAACTGGGTCAACTCTTAGGGGTGTATTGTCAGTGTGGTAGTTCCCTGGTGAAGATGAACTTCCCAAATGATAAAGTAATACATTTTTTGGCATTTAGTTCAGCCCATGATTTTGGCACCAGTTATTTATTTGTGATAAATCTTCCTGTAGGATGACTAACTTATTTGGGGATTTGATGACTGCTACTAGCTTGCAGTCATCTGCAATCTTAGTCAGTCATAACCCTTTAATATTGGCTTTTACTTCATAAAAGTAGATGTCAAACAGGAAAGGTCCCAGCACAGAACCCTGGGGGATTACTGTAGTAACTGGTGTCTTTATAGAAATAACTTCCTTTATTTTGATTATCTGCATCCTACCCGTGAACCAGCTGGCAATCCCACATGTGGCATAAGTGTTTATTCCCAGCTTGTTTAGCTTTTCTACCATGCCTGAGTGGGGAATTGTGTCAAAAGCTTTGTCCAAGTCGAGGTATGCTGTGTATATGATTTTGCTTTCATCTATTACTTTGGAGACCATTTCAAAAAAATCCACCAGGGCGAGTAAGCATGACCCGCCCTTGATGAATCCAAAGAAAGACGGGTCCAGTGTTTGGAGTTTCACTGTCCTGTGATTCATTAATTCTATGATAAGTGTTTCCATGGATTTGCATATAAGGCAGGTCAGACTTGCTGGTCTGTAATTGCCTAGGTCTGTGGAAGGTCCTGTCTTATTCAGTGGCATGACTGTAGCTGTTCTCCATTCACTTGCTGAGACTGAACAGTGTTGTTAGTGGTTTGGCCAAGTTATACTTCATGCTGTTTAAGATGCATCCAGGGATATTGTCAGGACCCATCAATGTAGTATTTTTAACTTTTGATAGCACTTTTAAGACTTGACCTTGTGTGATAGCTGAAGGTGAGCGAGTTTAGGTTTATCTCTTGAGAGACAGACTGAGATATGGAGGAGTAAAATCTGAGCTAAAGTTATAAAAACAAAACCATTGTAATAAAGTGAAGTATGCCAAACACCAGGTAAACGCAGAGACAGTCTCCATCCAAAAATTCAGTTTATTAAGCACTTTTGTCCCAGATCAATACTGAAACTTCATCAGAATAATAACCCTTTACCTCTTACCCTTAAAATACACCCCCCAATTAAACAATTAAGTCTTCTTTACAAGCAATTCCAAATCAAATAGTGTTAATCAACTATACTAAACAATAAATGTGGTCTTCTTAAAAAACAAACATACATAAGAAACATCTGAAAAGACGTTTAAAAATTATCTTGTCAAAGCTCTAGTTTTAAGAATAGGCAAAATAGAGACCATATCATTAATACCAGGTTCATTCATAGCATTTAGTAACATTTGCCATTTAAGCTCACTTCTCTCTATTTTTAGTTCCCACCACCCACCTCTCGTACCTTTCGGTACTACCTCAAGAATTCCAAATTTAAATTTTGTAAAATCTTCACAAACCCTTGAGTGTCTGTACAATGCATTATTTCAATTGCTTTGGGAAATAGCATAATTATGTTCATATATTCATCTTCTGAACACCCGCTCTGTCTTTCCTACATGATAGTAGGAACAAACATCACAAATTGCTAAGTAAACTATTCCCTTGGTGGAACAATTACTATGCTTCAATCTAATATGTTGACTAGTATTGGGTAAGTTTACACTCACCCATTCAAGAATGAATCTACACTGTGAACAGCAGCCGCATTTAGTTGTACCTTTTTCACTCTTTCTAGTTCTAACCAGGTCATGTTCAAACATGTGTTTTTAACACAAATTTGGGACCATCCCCTAAAATCTTCATAAGATCTTCATTAGAGTTAAATAATACCCAATATTTTTTCAAAATATTTTGTACTTCTTTAGTCCCATCGCCATATTCAATAATCATACTCTCATCGTATCGGTTTTTATCATTCTTCTTCTTGAACTGGAGTTGGTCCTGACCAATTCCAAGTATGGGTTTGAATGTTGTCCCCCAAGAAGAACTAACTTCCTTTACAAAGGTGTCCCAGTTAGAACACATTCTGGCCGCTTTAACCAGTTGACCTTTGAGAACATTCTTTTTTGTGAAACCTGGATGATGGCTATTGAAATCTAGGTAACTGTTAGAGAAAGTATCTTTTCTATAAATGGTAGAAGCAAAGGTGGAGTGTTCAGTATCCTTAGAAATAGTAACATCTAGATAGTCAATACTTGAATCAGAACTATTACAAGTAAAATTCATAAATTAACCTAAATCATTCAAATACTCAGCTAAATTTTTTCTCCCCCAGAATGTTGTCTTTCCAAAGAATAAAAATATCATCTAGGTAATGAAGGTAGAGAATCCATTGATCAGTGAATCTAGGATTAAAAATAAATTTTTGCTCCCATGCGTACATTACTAAATTAGCGTATATGGGGTCACAACTGGCCCCCCATAGCTACGCCTTTAACTTGTTTAAAATAGCAACATTCAAAAGTGAAAAAATTGTTCCCCAAAATGTACTCCATCACATTCAAAGTAAAGTTAACCATTGTACAACTCAAATTATTCAGTTTTACCATTGCCTCAGCAAAAAGTTCCAAACCCTCACCGTGGGGGATGAAAGTAAATAGGTCAATTACATCCATCATATAAAAATAGCATTCTCTTTAAATAATTTTTTTTTAAACCTAGCAATAAAATCCTGGGAGTATCTTAAAAGATAGCCTATAGAAGAAACTGCATTATTTAAAAGACGATCAATAAAACCCCCCAAAGGATAGGTAAAACTGCTGTGTGCAGCTATAATAATTCTGTAAGGTGGGATTGGAATATTTTTATATACCTTGGGTATACCAAAGGCTTGTGGGATGGTGGGATACTCACATCTTAAAAAAATATACAAGTCTTCTGAAATAGTTCCCTGGAAAAGTGAGTCTTCTAAAAACAATTGTACTTTTCTGTGGGCAATTCTTATTTCATTTAAAGAAACTTCAACGTTATTTCTCAGAATCATAAAAATTCTCCATCATTTTCGCACTATAATCAAAGTTATCAGCTATCATCATCCCTCCTCCCTTGTCTGGTTTCATAACACGAACCATGTCATCCTGTCTCAGTTCTCTTAAAATTGTACTCTCCTCTTTAGTTAAATTGAAAAATTTTCTTTTATTTGACCCTAAAATTGCATGAGTGTCTTTCAAACAAAGTTGTTCAAATGCAACTATAGTAGGGTGTGAGGGTGGTTAAAAGTGCTTTTGCGTTTAAAATTGCTTCTCTGATCATCCCCCCATGGTACTTACCCAGGATTATCATGAAACAATAATTTCAAATTTAATTTCCTGATGTACAACTTAATCTCTGTCATAGTATTGTGGAACTAATTTTGGAACCTGGTATAAATTTAAAACTTTTTTTAAAAAAGAGAAAAATGGTCTTTGTTAATCTCCATTCCTGTGTAGTTAAATATGTTAAAACCATAACATCTTAAAAGCTTCCCATCATGGGAAGAATCTATAAATCCATCGTTGTTATCCTGATCCCTAAAGTTTAACAAAATGCTAATTTCTCTGTCTAATTGTTGTTGCCTCTGCCCCACCTCTGTCCCCACGAGTAGTTCTTGGTGCCCTGGGGTAATGGGGGTTGATAAAAATTTGGATTATTGTTCCCTTGTTGATTCCTATTCCCTATCCTCTCAGACCTCCTAAGGGCAGGATATTGTTGTTCGTATTGTTTATTTACCATATCACCTTCATCACCCACATCAACATTTGTGGGTGGTGCCACCCTAGTTTCAGGTCTGTTATGGTCATTGTTACCAAAATACTAGGACTTAGGAAAGGGTTAGGCAATACCCTTACTGTACTCGTCCTCATCTCTATTTAATTTCTTGATCTTTCTCTGCATGTTTAAGTCTACTTGCTTTTCTATTTTATTAAAAATATTGTCATATTTTGCAATATTTAACTCGAAAAACAACTCACTGGCGATCTCTTCATTCAATGCGTTAACACTTTCCATTGTTTCTTTAATACAAACATTGTTTAACCTAATAATATATTGTGTTAACTCACATCCAAAATGATCAAACATTTCAATAAGTTCATTTTTCTCATTTTCTTTTATATGTAGTCCTGTTGGGAATTTGTACAGCTGAAGACCTTTGGGTACATGTTTACGTTTCATACTTTCATTCAAGTACTTATTAACACACTGTAGGTTTCTCACCTTTGATAGTCTTTGTTCAAGCTCACCCAATTTCTTGGCCAAAGTTCTAGGTGCTTCTTGCCAAAAATCACAAGGTTTAATTCCACTAAAGGAAAAAATGTCCTTGGTGAGCCGTTCTTGAAAATTAATTCTACTATCAGTCGGTTGTTGGTTACCAGCTCGTGCAGAAATGTTCGTATGATCAGTGTTAGTTGTGTCAGAAAAGTCCCCCTGATTACATAAATTTCCTGTAGCGGGACTCTTTGAATAAGCTTTAACCCTGGTAGAGCATTCTGGGAGTTGAAGTTTCTCCATTAAAAGGTTCATCTGGTGATTTTTGTTGGGTAAGCAGGGCTATTAATTGAGTTAAAGTACCATCCGAACCGGAATCTTGAATAAAATGATTCTCTGCTAATTCCTTACCCCCAGAGCATTCACCAGCTCCGCTGTTTCCTGTAGTCAGCATATCACCTTAATCCAATGAACGGATGGAAAACACTAGGGCAAATCACTTACAACAGACTCAAGTGGCAATGTTCCCCAACCCAGGGAAATGATAGTCCACAACAAAATTTGAAATGCAGAAAGATTTAGAAAAATAATCCACAAATAGAAAACCTGGTGCAAAAGGCAATAGTCCACAGTTCACCTTATTACAAAACACTTGAATGAAATAAAAGACGGAATTACCCCTCGGAAACCAAAACTTTTAAAAACAAAACCAGGGTAATAAAGTGAAGTATGCCAAACACCAGGTAAATGCAGAGACAGTCTCCATCCAAAAAATCAGTTTATTAAGCGCTTTCGTCTCAGATCAGTACTGAAACTTCATCAGAATAATAACCCTTTACCTCTTACCCTTAAAATACACCCCCCCAAATAAACAATTAAGTCTTCTTTACAAGCAATTCCAAATCAATTGGTGTTAATCAACTATACTAAACAATAAATGGTTAGTAAATGAAAAGTGTTTCCATGGATTTGCATATAAGGCAGGTCAGACTTGCTGGTCTGTAATTGCCTAGGTCTGTGGAAGGTCTTGTCTTATTCAGTGGAATGACAGTAAATAACTGGAACATCAAACTCTCCAAAATGAAAAAACAACACAGGCTCCGATCTGGCTAGAATAACTCCAAAAATGTTTAATGTGAAGCGCTTTTTGTCTTCCACTTTTGGAAGACTTCTTCAGACAAAAGAAAAAATCCTCATACACAGTTTTAAAATGAAAAAGGCGCCAAAGCAAAGCACAGTAATTGAACTCAGCCACCATTCAATTAACTAATTAAATACTAAGTTAAATAATTAAAAGTGTTCTGCATCAAAAACCTCTTTCTTGTGTTAAAAAAGCTCATGTCAGCAAAATAAGATCATTCATTTAAAACTTCTGTTTAAAACTTTCATTTTAAAAAACAAAATGCAAAACTGTATTCTAACATAAAGTACAGAAAAACTGAATGAAAAGCATAAATGTAAGAAAACGTAGTTTTAAATATGTGCTTGATGTGTAAAAGAAGAAAGGAACATAATAATAATAATAAGTATAAAATGAGTACAAATATAACAACAGACTACTGTTCACAACACCAAGAGGCGACAGTGTCTGAAGCAAAAATGTCAATAACTATGGACAGGGTGTTAGATACCTAAAAGTACAAATACATACACTAAACTATGTTCTAAAACCTTAGAGGATCTGTGTTCTAAAAATGTTGAAATAATTTTGAAAAACAAAATTTTAGTACTAGACTATACAAATGTGCAAAGGAACTCAGGACAAAACACAGGAATAAACTACAACAGTTGCTTCCTTTTGCTAACATGAAATGAAATGTGTCATCCCAATAGACTTCTCAACTTCAAAATACAAGTCAGAGATGTGACCTCGTTTAAACCAGGGGGAGTGTAGGAATTCAGTCTAAGCTGCCAAACAAGTTCACGTTTCTCTAACAGTAACTGATGTGGTCCACCTTTTTCATCAACCACTACCTGATCTATCACTTTAAACAAAAAAGCATGGGTAGGATTCACGTTACAGTGTTTCGCTAGGGCATTGGTAATACTCTTCTTCCTTATATGATATGTGCTTTCATAAATCCTTTCTTTTAATTTCCTGTCAGTTTTGCCAATATAAAAAGCCGGACATGACTGACAGGAAGCCAGGTAAACCATTGATATAGAACTACAACTGTACCGGCCTCTGGCTTTAAACATGTGTTGATTCACTGTGAAACTAGACCCTGTAGAAATGAATTTACAATAATTACATGCCTCACATTTGTATGTGCCTTCTGTTCTAGTGGTTTTCATAATCTTACTTTCCATGATACTTTTTAGATTTCTACCTTTTCTAAAAATAATAACTGGTTCATCACCTAATTTCTCTACTAAATCCTACTCAAAGGTCAATAAGCGCCAATTTCTTCTAAGGATGTTACTAATGAACTTCGCTTCCAAAGTAAAAGGGGTAATAAAACTCATCTTGTAACAAACCAAGTCTGTACCTGTTGAGCCCATGACTACTGGTGGTGAACTTCTTTTATGGTAAGGATAGGATTAAAAATATCTGACAGTCTCTTACTACAAACCCCTCTTACCACCTCATCAACTAATGACTCTGGGTAACCACGACTCATAAACATGTACTTCAGCAAGATACATTCATCGTCAAATGATGTGTCTTCAGATGTCATTCGAGCTGCTCTTACCAACTGTCCCTTTAGGACAGATTTCTTCTGATGGAACGGGTGACAACTGAAAAAATGCAACAACGTGTTGGAATACGTAGGCTTCCTAAAAATGTTAGCTAAATAGCCTTTACGTACAGTGTCCCTTACCAATTTCACATCTAAATAACTGATAGTGTCCTCTTTGTATGTGTATGTGAATCTTAAGAAAGAAGTACTTTTGTTTAATGCCTCCACAAAGCTACATGCGTCATCTGCACTCCCCTGAAACATGATGAAAATATCGTCCAAAAACCTATTGTAAAGCTTTACTTTCTTATGGATGTCTTTACTAAATATGTGTTCATGTTCCCACTGTGATAGAACTAAATTAGCATAACTTGCCCCACATGGGGAACCCATCGCTACCCCTACCACTTGCTTGTAGATGTTGCCATTGAAACTGACATAGTTGTTGTTCAAAATCATATCCAGTAATTCTTGAATCAAACGTATTTCATCACTCTCTGCTCCATAAGAAGTAAGTTTCTTGGTGATATATTCTAACCCTATGTTGTGTGGGATAGAGAAATAAAGGTCCACCACATCTATTGTTAAGAAGAAAATGTTGTCATGGAATTTAAATGTTTCTAAATTTTTCAAGAAAGCCCAAGAGTCTTTGCATATCTGTTCCTCCCTCACTACATATTTCTTTAATAAGTCATCCACAAACTTAGAGCATGCATATGTAATAGAAGTCCTTGCATTCACCAAAGCCCTCATGGGAGGGTTTTCAATGTTTTTGTGTAGTTTAGGTAAACCAAACAAATTGGGTGTTCTTGGCTTCAAAATCACAAGGTAATTATAAACATCAACACTGATCAACCCTTCTATCAACAAATCCCTAAGGAAGGAAAATATTTTTTTATAAGCAATGTTCATTTAATTAAGGCTGGACCTCACATAGATCTTACTATCTAACACGTCAAACATTCTGTTGTCACAGTCATCATTGTCCATGATCACCAAACCTCCACCTTTGTCCGGTTTGAAAAACCGGACCGGTAAACTCTGACCAATCTTAAAGCTTCAGCTTCATCCTCAGTTATGTTCTTAATAACGTTTTTTCTAGCACTCATACGTAAAGACCTCAAATGAACAAAGATAGAGTGGGGCACACGGGTGGGTTGTACGTGCAAGCCACTCTTAAAGGGTCATTGATGTAACCCATACCTCCACAAATTACAGACAAGTTCAATTTTCAATTACTGTAGCTGTTCTCCATTCACTTGCTAAGACTGAACAGTGTTGTTAGGGGTGTGGCCAAGTTATACTTCATGCTGTTTAAGATGCATCCAGGGATATTGTCAGGACCCATTGATGTAGTTTTTTAGCTTTTTATAGCACTTTTAAAACTTTACCTTGTGTGATAGCTGAAGGTGAGCGAGTTTAGATTTATCTCTTGAGGGACAGCCTGAGATAAGAGAGGAGTAAAGTCTGAGCTAAAGTTATCAACAAGTAGGTTCATTATATCTTCAGCCTCACTGTAGGTAATATTGTTTACAATCAGCTCATAGCATTGCTGCACTGTGCTTTTGAGATTACAAGCATAACTAAAAATGTCTTGTGATTTTCTTTGACTTGGGTAGATATTTTAGCCTAAAACTTAGCTTTGACAGATTTTATTAAGCTCTTTTGTTGTTTATTTCAGTGACAAGGGCTCTGACATTCTGGGAATTACTCTTCTTACTTTTTGCTAAAATTCTTTTCCGTTTATTATAAAGCTTGTTGATGCTATGGCTTCACCATTTGGTTTTGTTTCTGGGGTTTGCCCTGCACTTGTTCTATGGGGTTTATTTATTCATTTATGCAGCTGTTTACATGCTGGTATATTCTGGTGGTGTACATTTCTGCATATTCAGTGGAGTTAATTGGGTTTGCTGGATATTTGAAACTTGCCAATGTGTCACTTAGGAGTAGGTCGTTTGTCTTAAAGAAATTTCTAAAGCACAAAAAGCATCAATCATCAAAGTAACGTGATGCAAATTGAGATTAGAAGTGACAGGATATAAAAAAATATTTGAAATTTTGTTTATTTAACTGCGATTACAGAGGGCCATTTAATTTTGCATTGATGCAAACTTGTTTTTAAAGTGTACATTTTAATATATAAAAAAACTCTGGGCTTTTTAGAACCGCATTCAAATGTTAGAGTTGTTGTTTTGTGACAGGTATGAAAACAATCACATGACTTTTTATTGGCAATTATAAATAGGGCTACTTGTTTTTTGTGTACTGTATTCTGATGAAGCTCCATGAATATTGTTGGAAAGAAAATGCTAAATAAAATATTAGGCTGCTTTATGTGTCAACATTTTGGTTGCTTTTACTAGTTGTGTTTTTTTTTTATTAACATTGAGTGGATTTGTGGTGTTTTGATTACTTTTGTTTGAATCTCCACGTACAGCATGTCACAGGATTTCTATTGTACCAAAGATGTGAGTGTTGGACTCTCTTGTGTGTCTACCCCATTGACATAATGTTATTAATGGAGCTTCTCACACAAGTAACACAAAAATGTGAACAAGGTAATGGAAAGAATAACAGCATTAGAAAACGACAAGGTAGATGGTCATAAAAATGGGAAAATTACTATACAATCAACTATGGTGTTAAATTAAAGACCTATGCATCCGTTACAACTGGGAATAGCAGTAAAGTGGACAAACTATGGCAGTACTGGGCAACAGTGCTGAGAATGGAGAGGTAGTTGGACAAACTTGTATACTGCTTTCTTGAACATCCAAAGAGGGAGTTGACTGAGATTTAACTAATTGATTTAAGCAGTGCTTTTCCTTGTCCAAAGTGGTTAGAGGAGGAGACAAAGTAGCAATGCTAAGACATTAAAAGAAAAAATCCACAAATTTGAAAGCTCGACAATGCTTTTTTTTCAAGATTCTATTAATGCTTAATGTGCACCTAAAGGACTAAAGATTTTTAAATTCCTTAATGGTTTTGAGAAAGGCTTATTATTACACTCCGAATGCCTTGATTTGTTTTACATGACAGGACTTGATATGGCATGTGCCATGGTAACAGACAATCTGAGAATGATGGGGGAAAGTGAAAGAAGAGATTAAGAGAGTGCAGAATGATAGTGTTAATGACCTATTATTTCTAACAATGGAAAATACTTTTGGGAAAGTGTTTGTTGGACATTGGAGCATATTATGAAATACTTTAGAAAAGGAAAAGAAAAGAAGCTGCAAATGATGACATTGACTACACCAATAAGAGTGTATATCCCAATGTGCAATGGTCAGAGTCTAACCAGAATAAAACATGAGCAGAGGCTAACACAGAATGTGTTGAGTTTGATGAGGTTTATAATGATGAGCATGAGCAGGTTTTTTTTTTCAGATCAGCCCATCCTTCTGAGGAGATTGTCCAGGCTTATGGGCAAAAAGCATACGTGGAAGCAGGATGGCTGCAAGGTTGATAATTAGCAATAAACAACCAAATGACAGATATGCAACAATGAGAACAACAGCAACAAGTGGGGAAAAGGCAAAAACAACAGCTGAGATTATAGATAATCATTGATAACACAGGTATGTTTTTTTTATTCTGGAAAGTTTAAATTATTTAATTATAGCTATTTGACAATTACCCCCATGTTTAGTGAACTTTCTGTCAAAGGATTCATTTTCTTCTATTGATAGATTTTAACTTGATTCGCTAAAGGAACTGAAATTGTAAGAAAGTTAATTCCAACTTTCGGGATAAAAAAACAACTACTAAATGTGAGAAAGTGTCCAGGAGAAGTGATTTTAATGAAAATGATTTTAGAAGCATTGCTGCTGGAAAAAAAATTTTTTTTTAATGTGATTGAAGAAGAAAGAAGATTGTTGAGACAACTGAGTAATGATAAGTTGGTAAGGATCTCAAAACCAAACAAAGAGGGTGGGGTTGTTATTATGGACAATTATACTTATTCACAGAAAATGCTTGAGTATTTTAATGAAGGTGAATTTTTATAGTCTCTTCTGAAAAATGAAGCAAATATTGCCTATGTTGAGATTCAAGTGTTATTAGAGGATTTAGATATTGATTACAATTTGAGTAATGATTTAATGAAATTTTAACAGTAAAAAAGATCATTGATCCCAAATATTTTTGGGATACCAAAAACACACAAATCTGATACTAATCCCCCACTTAGACCTATTGCAGCAGTTAGGGGTCTATAATAGTACCCATGCTAAAGTTGATCAACTATAAATTAAAGAATTTACTAGCAAACCTACGTGTTGATGGACTCATGAAACTTTTTAGGAACATTGTCTAAACATGAGTTTCTTCCAAAAGCTTGGTATGTAATGGTAGATATCAAATATTTATTTTAAGGAATGGTTTTATGAAGCTTTGCTGCATGGCAGTGATTTATTGATTAATGAGATTAATTTTATAGTCAGTTGAATGTAAAAGGTCCTTAATTATAACTGTGTATACTTTGAAAGGGAGTACTCCAAACAAATAAGGGAGGACAATGGATGCTAAGGCTGCCCCTGGATTTGCAAATATAGTATTTTGGTGGTGGGAAAAGAACTATGTTCAGCCTCCCTTTAGCAAATTCATTGCTAGTTATCTGCAATATTTGGATGACATTTTTATGCTTTGGAATGGGTGTGAATCCATACTAAATGAGATTTTAGATTATATTAACACCATCACCATATTCTTACAATTAGTTTGGGAAGTTAACTTCCATTCTGTTAATTTTCTAGATGTTCTTGTGTCTAAATTTTTGGGTATGTGTGCCTATGAATTGAATATATAGAAATAAATCATATTAGTTTAGTATTTTACATTATAGTAATGGTCATCCCTGGAGGAAAAAAGAGAAATATTCTAAACGGCCATACAATTAGAATGTCTTGCCTTGTTTCTAATGATAAGCAATTTAACTCTGAAATGGGGGTATTACAAAGTATATTTAAGGAAAGACTCATTATTGCTCATTCTTGCATGTTTAAGGAAAGAGGTTACCCAGAAAGCTTAATATTGGACATAAGCAAAGAGGTTGTAAGTAAAAGATGGGTTAGGTTTCCCCCACTGATTAGAATTCCTGACAGTATTTGGGAGAACAAGGCAGACATGGTAAGAGACTATACTAATTCTAAAATTTTGAGTTATTAATGACATAAAAACAATTTTTAATAAAAAATTGAAAACAGTTTTTGAAGCCTTTGGGTTGGTGGAAAAAGTGGGTGAAGTACCCCAATTTTTTTTTTAAAAAAAAACATTAATTTAAATGTATGTTTTGAAATAAATGTTCATTTATGTTTTGGAGAATTTATGAATGCAGGTAGAATGATGAAGTGTGAGCTTGTTCATTCACAGTGCAGAGATATGCTGGATGGGGTAAGTATAACTATGGAGAATTACTCCAAGGTAATATCACCCAATGGGGTTTTTGATTGTAATAAGAGTGGGGTTGTATGCAATGCCTTATGTCTATCATGCCCAGCATCTTGTGTTGTAAAGATGAAGTAGGCAATAAGACAGAGGATACCCACCATATCTACACACTAAAGTGAGGTGATTTATGTAATGCTTTTGCAAAATGTTCACACTTGTGTAATAATTTTAACAGTTTTTATTTTTATCTTGAAAAAAAGTTCCTCCACCTATTAGAGGTGGAAACTGGGAGGTACAATTAGAAACCAGAGAATCACATTGGCAATTAATACTTGATTCTACAGCCCCCCCCCCCCCACGGCTTGAATGAAGTGGTATCTATAAATAGTATATTGACACTTAGAAGTGAGCGAATATAAAAAGGACTTCAAACTTTTTTGTTTTGGTGCAAACTGCTTTTAAATGTACACATTTAATATATAAAATATGTGGGGCATTTTAGAACTACATTCAAGTGAAAAATTGTTGTTTTGTGATTGGTATAAAAACAATTGTGTCTTTTTAATGGCAATTATAAATGGGATGCTTGTTTTTTGTCTAATGTATTCTGATGAAGTTTCTTATATATTGTTGGAACAAAAAGGCTAAATAAAAGCTTGAGCTGCTTTATGTGTCAACATTTTGGTTGCTTGTACTAGCTGATTGTATTAACACTGAGTGGATTTGTGGTGTTTGTTTAGAATATATAATTTGGTAGTTTGTATGTGTTTATGGAAGGCTGACTTAAAAGTAAGGCTAGTAGAAATGGATAACATAGATGAAAGGAGACAAACAGATGGAGAATGCTTAGAGAAGATTCTTTCAGTGGTTATAAGGCAAAGGTGGCCAGTGAAAAGTCTGACCACCAGTAATCTGAGATCTAAGAGAATAAGATAAGGTTGTGGGCAGCTGCCTGGTGGCATAGAGGGATAAAACCTTGACTAAGGACTAGCTGACCCAGGTTCAATTAGCAGCTTACATGACTGATGAGATAGCAGAGGGGGGTTGACATGTCCATACTGGGGGTTGGGGGCAGGGGTAGTGCTCATTGGTAATGCTTCCTAAGGGGAGGGACGGTCCAAAGAGGATAGTTGCTCTTGGACATAGTCAATGAATGTGGAGGAACAGGAAAAGTGGGTATGACATATAAAATAAAAAGAAAAACACCAGACAAAAGCACAGATGGCTGAGACCCCATGATGCCCTCAAGATCCACAACCAGCCTCAGTGATATCAGAGTAAGTCCAGTGGGGGATAGGAGAATGGCTAGTAAACCCAGTGTGGAAGTGCAGCACTGGGGGCCAGGCTGGTAAAAATGAGGCCCAAGAGGACAAAAAACATATTTAAAAAAAAAAGAGATATTGTTGTACTCCTGATTTTGAATGCTAACATGATAAAGAAATTATTTTGGAGTAATAGAAAAGATAGTAGTGCAAAACAGAAAATAGTATATTTCTCCAACTGGCAGTATTTTACTGGAGTTTACTAGAAGACAGTGGTGAGAGGGTCACTTAAGGTGACTGTGGAGACGGGCCTCATAACACCCCTGGGCAGGCGTTAATTACACATTAACACACACCCTGTCAGGCATTATTACTTACTTATTTTTCTGAAGTTTACCTCCTGTATTCCAGTTTCCACTGTTAAAATATATACATTTAAACAGTTACAACAGTGCGTGTACATTTCTGTCCTCTTCCAGCAGGGCACACTATGGATGCATTTCAAACACAAACACGTTATAAAATATCTTTTCAACACACATGTCTCTACAAACCAGTTAGATATACACATGACA
Source organism: Protopterus annectens (assembly GCF_019279795.1). NCBI lineage: Eukaryota > Metazoa > Chordata > Ceratodontiformes > Protopteridae > Protopterus > Protopterus annectens. The sequence continues at coordinate 306,195,174 of NC_056728.1, forward strand.
TACAGTTCTAATACATTTGTAACACAAACATCTAACCCAAATAATTTCGATATTCACCAATGACATATAATAATTTACAAAATTCCAGCTAGCTGGGTTGGCAGTATCTCCCTTTGTCACAGTATGTATTGCACCCTACACCAGTATAGTTAGAAGAATGCAACACTGTTTCTATTTACAATATATACAATACTTGCAAAATTGTTTGGGTCCAGTATGTAGTATACAGAAGCTAAGAAGCAGGAAAGTGTAGAGAGGGGTGGAGGTGTGAGGAGGGGAGGAAAGGTAAAGGAGCAGTTGTCATTAGTTTACTAAATAATCAGCATATCATAAAATGCACTAGATCCAACTTCCACTCAGGGACCTACACACTCATAGATGTCCTCATTGCAAACTATCCCAGCCTTATCTCAAAAATACATGTTCTTTCCCCTATTGTGAATTACCATTGTCCTATAACTCACATCCTATTAACCACTAACATCAAACTGGCTCCCCTCCTAATATCTCACAAATGAAAAAAAAAAAAATAAGCTCACTTGAAAAAAAGCTAAACATGATCAACTGAAACCCAATACCAGCCACCAGCAATCTGGCCACCATCATAATAACAGCAGATGTACTCATTCATCTACAAAATAAATAGGTTAATAGGTTCTTAGGTGTATACCAGGCCAATGACCACTGGAGCCTTTATATGCCTAGTCGTGCATCCCCAGTTTTATCTCAGAAGTGTATGTGCCTTACAGGTTGTTTTAAGGGGTATATGTATGCTAGAGTATGATTTACGTGTTGCTTTTGTCCATTAGAGACATAGGTATTAGACTAAAGGTGTTTTTCTGATCTCCTCTGGTCCAGGTTTCTTTTGAATAGGGTTAGGGAAGTAGTCTGCTTCACAAGGATGAGAAGACTGTTCCAGAGAAGGGGAATTCTCTGAGACACCTACCTGTCTCTCCAGTGAGTCCTGATTATTGCAGAAGCAAAGTTTAAATCCCTAGCTTGAGTAATTCTGATGCTATTCATTTTGCAGATATGCAAAAGGTCCAGCAGAGTTGGATCCAAGGATTCCTTGTATGCCAGGTATAGACTGCCTCTCAAGAGTCTGTAAGAAACAGATAGGGCTTTGATGAAATCTGCATAGGACATTCTGTTTATGCTCTGTATTGTTTTGTAAGGAGCATCTGTGGGCATTCCAGTTGTTGCATGTGCCTAGCCGGGTACATACCAAAGGGGGCATTGTACTAAATTATGAGCCTGATGGAGGCCGAATACTGTGGAACAATGGCTTCCTTGAACCTAGATGATATGCCCTTGCTTACAAGTTGAGCAACATAGAATGATTTCCTCATTACCTTAGACACATGTTGATCGAAAAACAGGTTGCCATCTAAATACTTACACAAATCCCTGACTACTGGTTCTACTGTTAGAGGTGTGTCATCAATGAGGTAATTTCCTAGGATGGGTGACTTCCTAAAGGATACTATTATACATTTCTTGGCACTGAGTTTTAAGCCATGGCTTTGGCACTAGTCCTTTGTCTGTGTTAGTCCTGCCTGTAAGATGTTGTGTTCTGTGGGATTATGTGACAGCTCCTAGTTTGCAATCATCTGCAGACTTGGTCAGCCAGAGGTTCTTGACATTGGCCTTGACTTCCAAGAAGTAAATGCCAAAAAGGAGAGGACCCAGCACAGAATCCTGAGGGACTCTGTGAGTGACAACCTCTTTGTGGAGGTGGTCTGCCCTATCCTAACTTCCTGTGTCCTGAGTGTCCGCTGGCTATCCAGAGCATGACAAGGGGATTTATGCTTACATCCATGAGTTTGTTTACAACATATGAGTAGGGTATTGTATCAAATGCCTTATCCGGGTCAAGGTAGTCAGTATGCAGCATTTTGCCCTCGTACATTGCCTTGGTGACAGTCTCAAAGAAGTCCACTAGGTTGAGTAGGCATGATTTGCCCTTTATGAAACCAAACTGGGTTGGATTCATGTCTGAAGGTTTTCTATGTCCTTATTAATAATTTCCATGATAATTATTTCCATGGTTTTGTAAATGAGACTAGTCAGACTTATGGGTCTGTAATTCCTTGGGTCCATTGATTGCACTCCTTTGTGCAGAGGGATGACCATTCCAGTTCTACTTTTTCATGGCACAAAGCCTGTCTGAAAGCTATGTTTAAATAGTGGCTCCACTGATCCTAAAATGTCATATTTCAAACTATTTAGGAGGCATCCTGGAATATTAACAGGGCCCAATAATGCAATGTTTTTGGCCTTAGAGTGAGCACCTAGGACTTGCTCCTCGATGATAGTTTGGGGGGAGTTGTTTGATGGTATTTCCTGAGAGGCAACCAAAAGAGGGAGAGTGGTTAAAATTACAGCCTAATCTGCTGGCCAGTAGATTTTCTTTATCTTCTAGTCTGGAGGGAGTTGTTTGATGGTATTTCCTGGGAGGTAGCCAAAAGAGGGAGGGTGGTTAAAATTAGAGATGAATCTGTTGGCCAGCAGATTTGCTATATCTTCTGACTTTGTATAGGTGGCACCATTTACAATCTGTTCTGTGCACTACTGTGTGCTGTCTTTGAGGTTTCAGACATAGCTAAAGAAAGAATTGTGGTTGTCCTTTGCCTGGAAGGCTATCTTTACCTCAGATTTGGCTTTAGTAGAATTAATTTACCCTCTTAGTTGTTTGTTCTGATTGATGAGAATATTTTATCAGGCTGGGTGTAGCACTTCCTAATCTTGGCTAGTACTTTTTTTTTTCTTTTGCTGTACAACCTGTTTATGTTTGGATTCCACTAGAGTGGTTTGTTTTTTGTGTTATCTCTGGGCTTATTTTGGTAGGCACAGCTGTCTCTATGCATTTATTGAAATGATTGTACATGGTTTCTGTGAACAATTCCACAGCATGAATATATCTGGATTCACACTACTCATTAAAATACCAACTAGACTTCATGAAAACAGCAACCAAGAATCTATTCCTGACTGGATTATGGTAATATATCCTAACAAATACACCAAATTTGGTACTCTCCCTGACACCATAAGTGATCACCTACCTGCATACACATATAGGACTACAACCCTCTTGAACAAAGGCCATAACTATAAAACATCCCGAAACTTAACTAATGTCAACCTACAAATGTTCATTAACTTATTAAAATCCTTAAATGACTTAATTCCTAAATGATTTGCCAGAAAACCACTAACTTTATGAGGAACAAACTAAAAATAAGAAGCAAAAATCTATTCATTCTGCAAAACCTGGACAGTTGAGAGGTATAGTTCAGCCAGGGCTGTCTTTGTGTTTGCCGCCTTTCCCTCCCCTCACAAAATCATGGTCAAATGGGCCCCCCCCCCTGCTGCCATTCTAATGTCCCATTACTTGGCTATTTCACCCTAAGCACTGTAATGTGCATACAGCTTTACTTCTATGATGATTTGGATTTCATTTAAAAGTTATATTTTATATTTTACAGCGCAAACACTAATAGACACCTGTTAAACAAAGCAATGCAGTCTCGCAATTAAAACTTCTCTGCCCTTGAAACTCACATTCATTGAAACAGCATTGAAACCCACATTCAAAGAAAATGCATCTGGCCAGTGGCAGATAAAGATTAACTTTGGGCTGTTTTCAAATCATAGGCCCCTTGCACACTAAACATACATGTGTTCTTTGATACACCTTCCTGATTATATTAAATTATATTCCTTGTATAATGCAGTACAGTTGTTAGAGAGTGTTTTAAATGTATTGTTTTGAAAAATTTTCCAGTAAACAATGAAACAAAATGCATGCACCAATAATGACAAAACTGCCCAATTCAGAACATTTCCAACATAAAAGTCTACTCAAACTTCTACAATCCACCAGTATCAGTAAATATGCACAATCTCTGCAGAAGTAAAAGCCATCTAAATAATTCCGCATTAAAGTAAGTAATGAAGAGTTTGCTGCTAGCAAACAACTTTATATTTCATTGTTTCATCTACAAATAAAGTGCCTGTTGCCCTTGAGGAATAAATTGCCTATGTTACATTTAAAAAATGATAAGCTAGTAATATTACAATAGGGAATGGATGGCAAACTGATAACAGGTTCATCATTAGTAGGTATCTCCGCCAAAGAGGACATTCTCAGGACTGCAGCATCTACCCCCTTTAAAAGTACAACACAGTACAGTATCAGCAATGCATCTACATAATGTGGGAGTAGAACCCACAGCCTTCTGCATCAAAAGCAAGTATTCAACCTGTTATGCTATTAACAATGCAAGCAGACTCGGCATAAGCAGCACTAAACTTCTCTTCCCCTGAAGCTCTCAGCTCCTTGTAAAATCCACTCGACACTCAGCTGTATCTTTCAACTTTGCAGCACAAAAAATCTGGAAAAAGCCAAAATTTATTGGGGGGGACAAAAGCTGCTAGAATAAAATGTGCTACCACCTTGCATTTCACTGCCAAGTCCTGAGGACCCTATGCACTACAGTCAAAGAAACATGCCACTATGCCAAATCAGCTGTTTCTTGAAAGACAGGAAGACTAAAACTTAAATGGCTATCATTTAGTGACTTCAGTTCTCACCATAGCTCCGAACCTCTCAGCACAAAAAATCTGGACAAAGCCAATAATGGGAGAATACACCCTCAAACCCTGCTTTGTTTCTACAGATAACCTCTCAGCCGAATATCTGAAGATGGCTGATGATGCTATCGCTTACCCTGTCAGTATTATTATCAATAGATCCATCACCAAATCTTATGTCCCTTCTCTATAGAAAAAAAATCATTCATAATTCCACTATACAAAGGAGGTAAATCTACTGAAATGTCTAACTACTGTCCCATCGCCATCTTATCCCTTCTCTCCAAACTCTTAGACAAATGTGTACATAAGCAATTCCCTAACCATCTTCTCCACAATTAATTACTAGCTTCCACTCAACATGTTTTTAGGTCAGCTCATAGCACAACAATGACATTAATATTCTTCATGGGCACAGTTAACAAAGCAATAGCCTCTGATAAAGCAACCTCAGCACAATTTATTGATCTATCAAGGCTTTTGACACTGTCTCACACCCCAAACTCTTACAACAGCTCTCAACCCTAGGCCTTTCTCCAGCCTCTCTACAGTGGTTTACTAGCTATTTATCCAACAGACTACAATCTGTAAAAATGGCAAGGCTACCTTTTCCAGTACTTAGCTAATAAAACAGGAGTTCCTCAAGGCTCCATCCTTTGACCTTTCCTCTTTAATGCTTTTATAAATAATCTTCACACTTCTTCCTGTCAAAGTACTCTAATCCTATATGCCAATACCTCAAATATAATTTCCTCTTTCAAAAACATAGAACACCTTAGACAAATAACACAATATGCCTTCACTTCTATTCAGTTGGCTCAGTAATGCACAACTGCTATTTAATGTCAATATAAAAAAGCTCCTCCTTTCTACATCAAGGTCACTCTCTACAAACTTCAATATATTTTCCCTAAATAACACAGAAATTGAAGTACTCCCACTCACCAGAAATAATAGTAGATGACAAACTTACCTTTGATCTTCATATACATAATACTATCAAAAAACACACCAAAAACTAGGGAGGTTCTGTAGCCACAACAGATTCATGGATATAGCCATAAAGACACTAGCCACAACTTACATGCTACCCTCACTACTATATGATGCCTTCATACTGACCAGCCTACAGACAACACTAAAAAATAAGCTTGAATCTTGGTATAATAAAATTGCTAAATTGGTAATGGGTGCCTCACACTATAGTCACTACTCTACAGCTCTTAACTCCCTTAACTGGCTTGAACTCCCTCCACACCTTAACTACCTCCAACTAACGTCTGCCCACAAAATAATCAATAATCCTGCAGCCTGCCCTGCCTTAAACTCAATACTCCAAATCTATACACCTAGCAGGACTCTGCTCAGAGGACAACAACTCCTTTGTCCACATAAACCAAATAAAACTGCTGGTAAAGTCTGTATTAATACTCAGTGGCCAAATTATGGAATGCCCTACCCCATCAGAGTTAACTCCAGCTTCATGAAATTCAAGTATAATCTAAAAGATTTCTTACTTAAATCTTGGATCTGCTCCTGTTCTAAACCAGGCTAATTCCCATTACCCATCCCCTTGCTAGGTCTATTTCCCTACACCTACTTCCACCCTTCAATGCCTCCAACAACTAGCACTATCTGCTCTGTACTATATCACCTCCCAAATATTACCTCCCTATAACTTCTATCACTGCACTTAATTATTAACCCTATATTTCCAGCCCCCTCCTTCACCCATCATGAACTTTATCTCTAAATGATTCACCTCTTCTTGGATCACTAACATGTCAAAATTCTTTTTGGTACACTGTGCTTAATCACTAACCTATTTATTTTCCACCCCTATGCCATCCATACTGATTTTTATCTCTAATTGGTTTCCTCTGCCAGGACTACTAACTGGTCAGAATTTCTGAATTGCACAGTATATTATGTCAGTATATGATCTCCGCAAAAGGTATTGTCTATTGTATTGTCTGTTTTCATGTAAATATGTCCACCCATGCAATGCATTATTTTTAATATTTTTTAATTACTATGTAGTGGAACCTTCCACATAAAAATGTCTACCCATGCAATGTATTTTTTCATTTCTATGTAGTGGAACTTTTCTCAGTGGCCTACACTGAAAATGGGTACCTGACCCACTCAAACGTTCCCTGTAACCAAATGTCAAACAAAATAAATAAAAATAAATAAATAGGCAGCTGTGTTCCCAGGGTTTGGTGGGGCTTGAAATTTTGAAAAGTTATCACTTAGTAATAGGAAGTTTGGCTTAGAATAGTTCCTAAGTGTTAGATGGGTTAGACAGAGTCACATAACTGACTTTTATTATGAAGGAGACAGCCTTGTGATTGGATATTACCAGAGAGGGCACTACATGGGGGGTGCAACATTCTCCCATGGTTGCAAGTATCAGGTCAAGTATATCTGCACCCCTGGAGGGCATATGGGCTATTTGATCCAAGATGTCTATATTTACAAAATTCAAAAATCTCTGAGACAGTAAGGTTGGGGTCATGTAAATAGCCCAGTTTATAATGGGACAGTTGAAGTCACCAATGAATATGGCATTGGGTTGAATGCTGACGGCCTCCAGTAAGTCCAAGCATGAGTTATAGGTTTCTTGGGTCATATAGGATGATCTATAGCTTGCAAGAAATTTATATGAGACTGCCTATGGATATTTGGACATGAAGAAGTTCAGGTGCATTGTCCTGTTTGACTAGTCTTGAGGTGAGTTTGTTGTTGATATAGATTGAGGCACCTCCATATTTGGTCCCTGCCTGTGCTGTAGATGGCCTGAATGTATGGAAGGCATTGCATTCCTGCACTGCTGGGATGCTGTCCTTGGCTTTAAACCATGTCTCAGTAACTGCACAGATATCCACATTCTCCAGAGTAAGGACAGACTGGAGGGTGTGGAGTTTCTTGTTTAGTCTCATGGCACTGAGTAGTAATACCTTTAGATTCCCTTGGGCTGGTTTTGCTAAAAAAGGTATTATGGAGAAGGCAATGTTTTAGCCAAAATTCAAAAGCCTAGAGGGGACAGTTGCATACCATCCTTGGCAAAGCAGCATTGTCTGTTGATCATATCCTCCTCTGCTAAGAAAAAAAACACCAAACAACCAGTGACTCACCCGTAAATAAAAAATTCTGTACTAGGTTTCCCACATAGCCTGGAAATATTGGAAGCAAAACCTTAACCCAAAAAACAAATCAGTTTCACACAACTCTGAAACTTAGCCAAAATACCACAGAAAGCACAAAGGCAACTCCTCACAAAACCTACAGCAAATCACTCAAAAACAAACAAAAGCATTTCTGGAAACTTTCTAATAATATATGTGGAACAACTAAAAAGAAATACCCAACCCAAAATGACTAATGCAAACCACCTATGCCTCACTAAAAACTACAAGTCCCCAGAATGGAAACAAGAAACTGTCAGACTCATGCTCAAACTACCAAAGCCCAAACATGCCAAATATTTCCACCCAATATCTTTCCTCCCATGCTCAGAAAAATTCTTGAAAGAAAATGTATTTTTAACCAATAAACAGACTACTTTAAAAAATATAATATACTAATACCTGACCAAAATGTGTTTTGCTCAGGATGTAGCACCATGGCTGCATATATGTGCATTAACAGATAATGTCCTACAAGGTATTAGCAAAGGCATTCTACTGGAAATTGTATTTATTGACATAATTAATGCCTTTGATCTGGTAGATGATGAACTCCTACTAAACTTCCTAATCACAGCATGTATCCTTTCCAATTCAGTCCCATGGCTTAGAAGCTTCTTCAATGGCAGGCAATTCAAAGTACAAATAGGTAAAAATTCATTAGACCTAGCCCCCCACCATCACCACCTAAGACATATACCAGCGATCCATTATTTTCCATTCCAGTTCTCTCTTTCTCTCTCTCTCTCCTCATAAATAATCTCCTAGCATGCCTACCTTACACCCCTATAAATCTTTATGCAGATAACATGATCATCTACTATTCTGATACATCACACTCCACCATTAAAAAGTAACTTACAAAAGATGTTGCCACCCTCTGTCAGTGGTTCTCAGCTCATAAGCTCATTTTCAATGCAAACAAAACCAAAACCATGATATTTTGCTCCAGACAAAAGCTCAGTGCAGTCTCACAAAACTGATCAAATATCCATAATAAGAAGGAACACCTAGAAACAATACCATACTTTAAACTACAGAAAAAATCCACTAATTCCTCCAAGCCAGGGACCAAGGCAACACTTATATTATTTGAGAGCTTTCATTCTGTTTAAATCAAAATCAGAACTTCATCAGAAATACAAGTAAATGAGCCTAACAGTTTAAATAAAACACTATAAAATCACATGACAAGAAATCGACCAATCAGAGTAAAAATAAAATGGGTGTGAATCAGTGAATGAATTTCATTGGTTGAAAACATTTTAAAATCCACTAAAATATATCCACATATGTCATTAATTGTGAAAAATGTGTACATTTAAAAAATATGCATATAAACTCTTTTATATTTAATAAAAACTTGTAAGCATTTCAACTAATTTAATACTTTTGCAAATATAGAAAACATTTAGTGTTAATATGTTTGTAAGTTTCCCAATGGTGTTCAACATGGAGATGAATTATATCAAGAACGTGTTACTTTATTCAATGACACACTGCTGTTTATATACTTAAAATACTTGTCAACAAACACAAAAAAGACATGTCTATTCTCAAAGAACAACTTTTTTCTTTATATCAGCAGGTTAGAGGCTATAGCTGTTTTTTTTTTTACTTTTCAAACACTTTATACAAGTTTATCAGCTAAAGCCGATAGATTAAGAGCCACTAATAATGAAAAGAAAATAGGGCAAACTGAAAAAGGACATGGAGGCATATAAAGCTGGTTTTGCCTACTCTGTCAAAACTGGGTCTGCTTCATTTAAAAGACCAAGTCATGTTCACAAAGAGAGCCCTGAGTTGATTTCATCGAATGTTGAACAAAGCACAGTTAGCTCTGTAACAAATGTGGTTACTGTGGTTACTACCAATGCTTCTGAAGATTGTTCCCTCTCCCAGCCCATTGTTTCACTGGGTCCTTTTTCAATACATCCCTCTGGAGTGGTGAGGACTCCCAAATGGATGATCAACAATTCCAAAGGGACTCTACCACCCTGCTAAATACCTCTCTAAACTCTAGCCAGTCATCCACAACAAATAAACAAGTCTCGTTCTATTCTATCAATACTCAAAGCATCCTTAACAAATTAAGCCAATTTCATGCATGGATATCTAATCACAGCCCAGATGTTATTTCTGTAACTGAAACTTGGCTAAAACCCCCAAATCTAGATAAAGACATTCTCCCCTGGATACAATATGCTCTGCTTAGACAACAAAAAAGGAGGTGGAGTTGCCATAGTTTACTCCAATAACCTCACTCTATCCCATCCTAAGCAATCAATCCCCTGCTTTACACCTGCTAAAGTACTGGCGGCTAGCCTTAAGCTCAACGACTATACTACCATTACAGTTGTAGCCATCTATATTTCACCAGGGGCTAACATTCCCCTGCTGGAAAACATTCTCTCTTATCCCTCTCAAAACAACACAAATGAAACCATCCTCCTTGAGGATGAAAATATTAATTGGCAAACCTTCAGTAATCCTAACTCTCCACATCATATAAATCATTATGGATTTAGACAACTAATCTCTCAATCTACCCATACTAATAACCCTCATTCTTCTAGGTCCCTAATAGACTGGATACTTGTTTCAAATCCCTACAAATACCACAATCCAGAAACACTTCCTGACTCCCTGAGTGATCACTCACCAATAAAACTGCTCAGATATACTCACCATTTCTCTAAACCACATAGGCTTATCACCTGCTGTAAACTTTCCAACTTTAAACCCAAAACATTTAAAACCCTCGTCTCTAGAGTTAATTGGAAATTCCTCACCCAGCTTCCACTTGATGAAGCAGTTCAAGCCTTCAACTCAACTTTCCTTAACATCTTAAACTCACTAGCCTCACCCAGGAAAGTTCGGATAAAAGCTAACATATCCCCCTTGCTATCCAATTCACACCCTTATGAAAACCAGAGATAGGGCTTGGGAAACGTGTACAATCTAAACTCCCTGCCAACTGGCAAAGGTATAAAGAACTTAGAAATCAAACAAAAAAATTCATCAATAAAGACAAAACAATTTCTACTATAACTCCCCAACAACTTTAAAATCTGATCCAAAAAAAATTCTGGAATGCTATAAATCAAATACTACATCCTGGCAACCTGACTTCACCTAATCCATGTCCAGACAGGTCACCTGAAGAGACAGGCAACAGCTTCAACACCCATTTTATAGAATCAATATTCAAGCTATTTAACCACAACCCCAACCCCTCTAACACAAATGTCCCTAACTCCCCAGAACCTTCTCCAACTACTAACTCTGCAGACATCTTCTCCCTTAAACTGGTTCCCACTACCTACATCAAAACTATACTCTCTAAGCTAAAACCATACTCTGTATCTGCTGACAACATCCCTTCATATTTTCTCCAGATAGCAGCTCACTCCCTTTCTCTGTCTGTATCTATCCTAATCAATCGCTCCATCTCTGAATCTAAAGTTCTATCAATCTGGAAACAGTTCTACCCTCTACCAGTTCATAAAGGTGGTAACTCCTCAGAAATCTCTAATTTCAGACCTATTGCTATCCTCTCCCCTCTTTCTAAAGTCCTGGAGAAATGTATACATAAACAAATTATGCAATATCTCATACAGGAAAAAACTAATCACTCCTACACAGCATGGTTACCAACTTAAACATAGTACCACCACAGCTTTACTACCCTTCCTCAACACTATTACTCTAGCCAAAGATGAGCATAAACTTATCTCATGTCTATTCAGCAATAAAGGCAAACGCAATTCCTCCGTAGAACTCTTTAATAAGACAAACATGATAAAAGCACAACTGCAAGTTCCACAGCACACAATCCAATAATGAATAGTAGCAATCCTCACTGAAAGTAACACACTCCGATGTTAAGCGCTTTCATCTGCAGAATGCAGACTTCATCAGAACAATTACAGTGCTACTCTCTGTTCAATTTAAACATATTTTGGCGCCAACCTTAATCAAATGCTTAAAGGTACACTACAGAATGAATAAACAACTTAATGGATGAACTGTGATAGTAATTACTACCTAGGTACTTCAATATATGTTCAAAGACTCTGTTCACCCTAATAAAATAGTTTGTACATATATTAAGCATATATTGCATATACTGTGTAAGTGTTAAAATGTTTAAAAACTCCTAATACTTATATAATAAATATTAAATATTGTTAATAACTGCAACTAACATATAATAATTTCAATGAATAACTGACCATAAATGTCAAACATTAAAAAAGACATAAACAATAGCTTTATGTGGATAAAAGTGACAATAAGTTAATAATAAAAAAACTGGAAAAAAAATGGAAAACTAAACTATCATGTAGGGAGAGTAAGTGGCAGATGTTGGTTAATGCCACTAGAACCCCAGGATTAAATGATTTTATTAGCATAAAACCATTTCTTAAAATGTGATAGAGTTTACACATATACTACATATGAGCCAGTCTATGGTATTTTCATGAATTTTTATTATTGTGGTATATATTTACAGGCAGATTTTTATTATTAATTTATTGTCACTTTTATCCACATAAAGCATTCGTTTATGCCTTTTTTAATGTTTGACATTTATGGTCAGTTATTCATTGAAATTATTATATGTTAGTTGCAGTTATTAACAATATTTAATATTTATTATATAAGTATTAGGAGTTTTTAAACATTTTAACACTTACACAGTATGTGCAATATATGCTTAATATATGTACAAACTATTTTATTAGGGTGAACAGAGTCTTTGAACATATATTGAAGTACCTAGGTAGTAATTACTATCACAGTTCATCCATTAAGTTGTTTATTCATTCTGTAGTGTACCTTTAAGCATTTGAGTAAGGTTGGTGCCAAAATATGTTTAAATTGAACAGAGAGTAGCACTGTAATTGTTCTGATGAAGTCTGCATTCTGCAGATGAAAGCGCTTAACATTGGAGTGTGTTACTTTCAGTGAGGATTGCTACTATTCATTATTGGATTGTGTGCTGTGGAACTTGCAGTTGTGCTTTTATCGTGTTTGTCTTATTAAAGAGTTCTACGGAGGAATTGCGTTTGCCTTTATTGCTGAATTCCAGCCTAGTTGGCTTTGTGCTTGTGAGTTTTCGTACTTGCTGTTTTTGATTCCTTATCTCATGTCTATTCCTTGACCTCTCAAAGGCTTTTGACACTGTCTCTCACTCTCTGCTACTGAATAAACTGTCCAACTGCAACTTCTCCCCTGATACAGTTGCATGGTTCTCTAGCTATCTCACTGACAGACTGAATCAGTGAGCTGGCACTCTGCACTATCTACTCCCCTTCTAGTAAGAATGGGTGTCCCCCAGGAATCCATTCTAGGACCACTACTTTTTAATATCTTCACCAACTTACTCTATTTCTTTTGTCCTCAGTCTACCATCATCCAATATGCTGATGACTCTACAGTCATCACCATTGTCAACTCACCCTCTGAACTCCTATCAGCTACCCAGTCATCCTTTAATTTATTCAAGACATGGTTCTCCAATAACCAGCTCATCCTCAACCCTAAAAAACAAAACTGCTACTCTTTCTCCCCAAAACCATTAACCACATCAAATCTTCCTTTTCCATAATGCCCCTAAACAATACCCCTATTGCAGTCGAATCCAGCACAAAGCTCAGAGTTACCATCGATAATAACTGTATCAGAAAAAAACATCAGAAACTAGGACTCCTGTATAGAAATAAATAATTTCTCACCACTAAAGCTAGGATTACTCTTATGCATGCTTACCTTCTACATAGCTTAACATATTGTTCCCAAATACTCAGAAATCTCATCTCTTCTCTACTTACTAAGCTTGAGTTGACTTATCACAAGATAGCTTGATTTGCAGCTCAACAAACCTATAAATCCCACCACTATTTCTCCCTAAAATACCTAAATTGGCTTGGACTACCTCACCTACTTCTCCAAGCTCAGCTCCAAATTATACACTCCATTCTATATCAGCCAACTTACTGTCCAGCTCTGTCCTCCCTCATCTCCCACTATTCCCCTACAAGACATCTCCAGAGCTCAACCCAAGATCTATTAAATATCTACAAACCCAAGTCAAAAAACTGGGTGCAACATATATAGCTACCACCCCTCTATTGCATGGAACAAACTTCCACTTGAAATCAGAACCCTCACATACCCTAAACAATTTAAATCAACCACCAAAGAGTACTTTAAAAGGCATTGGACCTGCCACTGTTTTCAGCCTCCCTGACCATATCCATCTTACATAGTAATCATCTGTCTGCATTACTCCTTACTTCCCCCCATAATCACCTTCTCTCGTTTCTCAATTTACTCTATCCCTTTGTCTTCTAACTACCAACAAACTGTCTTACTTTATCTACAAATACCTTTTGAGTTACTGGTACTGTTCATGTATTACATAACACCAAGTCTAAATAGCAACCCCCTATGCTTTGTATTTAACTTCCCATGGATTTGAATCCTTATTTATATCACAGTACTGCTATCTCCTTTTTGACTTTAGACCTGTAAACTTTAGTGACTACTCCATGTGTTTATTAAATTACCTTGGTATTATATGTTATGTAAAATTGTTTGTACTATTTAGAGATTTTCTCCCCGGGCCTCCGCTGAAAAAGGGCTTGGCTGTCTGCACAGCATTGCCCTCATCTGGTCATGTTCTCAAAGAACTCTTCCAGATTTAGTAGGCATGACCTGCCCTTGGCAAACCCAAACTGGGATAGATCCAGGGTTTGCAGGTCGCCTGCATCCTTATTTATGAAGTCCATGATGATTTGTTCCATTTCCTTATAGATAAGGCTAGTTAAACATATGGATTTTAATCTTTGCTGCTGTCTCTGTGCCAAGATGTTATAGCCAATCTCTAGCAACAAAAATATTAACATTAACCCTGAAATATTTTGTTTGCCTAAATTAACTCAAACTAGAGTTTCACTCACACACAAAAAACTGAAATTTTCTACAGAAAATAAGTCACATTGAATACTTGACACTAAACACTGGTTGTCTTATTACTGTGAATTAAAATACCATTTTATTTCCCCAAATTGATTGATGCAAATCACAATATTGCATGTAGTACATAAGAAAATGGATATCATGTTGCACTGACTACTGATGTGTATGTGTGATATAAGAAGCTTACTCTGTTTTATGTTTTGAAAAAAAATGCAGACATTGCATTGAAAATCATTGCAATGGAACTATACCATTCATTAAGACAATCCCAAAGTTAATAAATATTACCTGTGGCAGGCACCATTTTTAAAACTACAATCCACTCTGCTACAGGCCCCATGAGGAGCTCCGTGTCTCTCCAGTAAATGTTTTACAACTGTAAATGCCTATTTATGTTGAATTGTGTTAGACTTTTACAACTGTATATGTTTATGTTGAATTGTGTTAGACATCTAATATGATTTATGCTTTATTATTGGAAGTTACTATGGCATGCTAGCATTTTGTCTGCACCAAGTTGTTTTTAGTATAATAGTATGGACTATTTGCATAGCCGCACCTTGTTCACTAATGTTATTCGTGTAATTGTGTTGTGTGTAGACAGCTCATACTGGTGTCTAATTATTTCTATATAATTGTGCTGTTACTGGTGGATAGAATCACATTAGAGAACCACGACAAATTGCTGCTCCTAATATTTTTATCTGTGACTGCATAACTGTCTGAGGTTTCTTATAGGTTCATAGGTAGGTACTAGGCTATTGGCCCTAGGGCCTATATAAGCTTAGCCAAAGGTACCCTGGCTTTCGCCACCCAAGAAAATTATTTTCCTGTGCCACTGTCGAGCAGAGCCACAGAAGTGATCCCCGGGGTGATCTCCGATCCAATCATCAAGATTTTTCTTGAACAGTGCTAATGAGGAGCTTTGTTTGATATAGATGGGTAGTTTGTTCCAGAGTATGGGAAGTCTCTGGGACAGGAATCTATCCCTCCAGCATGTTCTGTTTATTGTGGTGATGAGGTTTAGGTCCCTAGAGCATGTAGCTCGTAGGGATTGGGATTTCTTTAAGTGGAGCATGTCTAAAAGCTCTGGGTTTAACATAGCTTTGTGTGTTAGGCAGAGATCGCCTCTGAGTAGGCGATATGCAACGGAGTAAAGCTGCAGTTTTTTTAGACAGTCTGCATAGGGCATCTCTTTGAGGCCGGTAATCCTCTTTGTGAGGTATTTCTGTGGCCTTTCCAGTTGTTGTAAATGTCTTGTGAGGTACATACCAAAAGGGGCATTGTACTCTATAATGGGTCTAATGAGTGACATGTAGAGGGAAACAATGACCTCTTTTTTCCTGGATGAGAAACCTTTTGTGATGAGGTGTGCCACATAGAAGGATTTCCTGACTACTGTGGTGATGTAACAGAAGTTGAAACAAACTAAGATAAATAAAACAAAATCCACGTCAGCAGAACCAGCAGCAAAAAGTCCAATATTAAGTGTTTTATTAACATCCACTTTTCGGTCAAGAAAACTGAACTTCTTCAGACAAACATCAAAAGGTAACAAATGTAAAAAACTCCTTAAATACACAATTAACAACACATGGTACATTTGAATGGACCAACCAACTAGTTAAAACTCGCTGACATCAATATGTGGGAAAAAGATGATCTCAAAGCTTCTTAAAGAGCTATTACATACAAAAGTCAGATCTTTGCAGATTGTGTTTTGAAATCAAACAACTGACCAAATTAAAATAAAGAATTGTCAATGAAAATGTCAAAACATAAAAAGTTTGAAACCAAGAAAAACTAAACATAATAAATGGAACCAGTTTAATAACAAAAAATAAGAAGTAAAACATAAAAAATATAAGTCATAAATAAAAAATAAAAATAAAAAAATAATAAAGTTACCTCTGCATACTTCTGAGTTTCAAAATGCAAGCTAAACTTACTCTGTCATTAAAACTGTGGTGATGTGATTATCAAAGGAGAGACTACTGTCCACCTGTGTCCCAAGGTCTCTTATCACAATTTCGGTGTTAAGTAGACTACCACCTATGTGGTAGTTCATGGGTACTGCATTTTTACCAAAAGGAATGACAATGCACTTTTTGGCATTGAGCTTGAGGCCATGGCTTTGACACCAGGCATCTGTCTCAGCAAGGCCCTTTTGTAGGATGTCCACATCTTTTGGAGTTTTGATTATGGCTCCTAGTTTGCAGTCATCTGCGAACTTCGTTAGCCAAAGACCTTCTGTGTTGGCCTGTACTTCAGAGAAGTAGATACCAAACAGGAGAGGACCCAGGACTGAACCCTGTGGTACTCCACTTGTCACTGGTCTGAAGCTGGATTTGGAGTCTGCTACTTTCACAGTGTGGGTTCTGTCAGTGAGCCAGTTGGCAACCCATCTTGTGACATAGGGATTTATACCTAGTTTAGTGAGTTTATTTATAATTCCAGAGTGGGGGATGGTGTCAAAAGCCTTGGCGAGATCTAGATAGGCTGTGTGAACCACCTTACTCTCATCTACGGCTTTGGGGACTGCTTCAAAGAAGTCTATCAGATTTAGGAGACATGATCTGCCTTTTACAAATCCGCATTGGGTGGGGTCCTGAGTTTGGAGATTACCAATGTCTTTGTTTATAAGTTCCATGATGATACGCTCAATAGCCTTGCAGACCAGGCTCGTTAGGCTAATGGGACAGTAGTTTCCGGGGTCTGTGGTGGCTCCCCCTTTGTGGAGTGGGATAACTGTTGCTGTGCACCATTCAGTGGGCACATAGCCTGAGGTGAGGCTATGATTGAACATGGTACTTAGGTGGGGTGCCAGTTCGTTCTGTAGTTCATGTAGAACACAGCCTGGGATGTCATCAGGTCCCATGGATGCTGTGTTCTTGACTTTGGATAGTGTGTTTTTTACCTGTGCAGCCATGATTACAGGAACTTTGCATTCTTCTGGTATACAGATGGGCCCTTTAGGGGATGACAGAGGGGTAAAGTTAGCACTGAACCTATCTGCCAGGATGTTGGCAATATCCATTGGTTCTGTATATTTAGTGCCATTGTGCTGTAACTCAGAGCAGATCTGAGTGTTGCCATTGAGATTCTTGACATAGCTATAGAATGCTTTGTGTTTGTCTTTAGAGTCAGTGGCGATTTTGTTTTCAAAACTAGCTTTGGAGGATTTTATGAGGGATCTCAGCTTCTTAATGAAACTGAAGAGGGAGTTTCTCCAGTCATGGGATTTTACTCTTTTTTGCAACAGTTTCTTTCTTCTGTTGTAGAGTTTGTTTATGGCAGGGGACCACCAGATTGGCTTCCTTTTTTTGGAGGATAGCATCTTGGTTCTGTTAGGTATTGCACGATCCATGCACTCATGTAAGTGCTTATAAAGTGCATTTGTGTAGGATTCAGCAGTCATACCTCAATTGTCCGTCAGCATGGATGTCGTGAAGTTTGCCACTTCTGTCTTAAGAAGCGTGAAGTTGGCTTTGGAGAATTTTTTTACTGTGGTTTCCCTAATGGGGGGTGGGGGAGGGATGTGGATGTCTAGGATGATTAGCTTATGGTCGGATCTGACCAATGAGGAATTGACCTCTGGTGTGGAGCACCGGTTGCCCATGTTGGTAATAACCAGGTCTAGGATATTGCTGCCCCTGGTGGGGGTGTGGATAAGTTGATCCATGGCATTGGAATTTATGAATTCCAGAAAACGTTGAGCACAAGAGTTGGTACATGAGTAGTTTTCCCAGTTAATGGTAGGGTAGTTGAAATCACCCATTATTAGGGTGTTAGATTGCACCCTAATATTTTCCAGTGTATTAAGAAATGAGGAGTGGGAATCCTGGGTCATGGTGGGGGATCTGTAGCAAGCTACAATGTGGATTGCGGTCTTGCCCAGAGTTAGTTGCACTTGGATAATCTCGGATGCATTATGTTGAGCAACTAGCCTGGAGGTGTGGATATCCTTAATGAATATGGACACGCCTCCGCCTTTAATGTTTCGGTCCAGGTTAGGTGGCCGAAAGGTGTAGTATGAATTATAGCCTGGTAATGCAGGGGTACTCTCTGGAGCCTTGAACCAGGTCTCTGTCATTGCACAGATATCAATGTTCTCCATTTTAAGGAGTGCCTCGAGAGAGTGCATTTTGAGGTTTAGACTTCTAGCATTGAGTAGAAATACCCTCAGATTCTTCTTGCCTGTACCTGTTAGGGTGGTGAATTTGTCATTTGAACCTTGCCTAAAAAAGGCACAATAGGGGTGGCTAGAGCCTTAGCCAGTATCTGGAATCCCAGGGGCGACAGGTGCAGGCCATCTCTGGCAAAGCATCGTGGCTTGTCAATCATGTCATCCCAGGCAGACAGATACTGGATCCCCTTAGAATGACACCAGAAGCTTAGCCAATTGTTGAAGTCAATCATTTTGTCCTTGTACTGTGGTATCATTCTGGGTGATGGCAGGATGCTACTCAGGGCTAGGGTCAAACCTGCCTGGGCTACAAGATTGGATAGCTCCTCCATGTCCCTTTTCATGTAGTCCAAGGAGGTACGTCTCAGGTCATTCACACCAACACGGACAATGACAGAGTCATATTTGTACTTGTTGTGGAGTGACCTGAGTGCACGCATTATGTGGCGGATCCTGGCACCCGACAGGCAGCTGACAGTAACTTTCTCCTTGTTTAGCCTGGTGAGTGGAACATCAGTGTGCCTGACTATAGAGTCACCTATGACTAGAGTGTTGGGTACGTTGTTATGCCTTATGGGCTGTGGTTGAGTGGCACACTGAGTTTGTGGGCTATGTGTCATTTGGGTTGTGTTGGGGGGTGGAGGCTGCTTGTGTTTCTGCTTTGGAGATCCCTGTTGTTTGGGCAGGTTTTTACTGAGAGCCTCCGTAAATGTAGGTGCGTGTTTTGTGTTTCTATGTGTGTGTTTTGGTGGTGTAGGTTTTGAGGGATTATGTGCTGAGTGTGGTGTGGTGCAAGTGTTTACCTTCTCCTCTTGACTGTCTAGTCCAGTCTTGGGTGAAGAGAGCTTTGCTTCCAGTTTGGCTATATAAGTGCATCTCTCACAGGTTGTAGTGTTGGGTGGTAGGAGGAAAGGGTTGTCTGTGTACATGAGGCAATTACTGCATTGCCCCAAGATGCCTAGATTCATCAGGTAGACAGGAGAAAATACCGGGGGCTGACCCTTAGACATGCCTGGATAGGTGCTTATTTGTTAAGTACTAGAAACTGTTTTTCTCTAGACAGTGAGGAAAGTTGAGTGCTGTAGTAATTTGTAGCTTATTTAGTGCTTACAATAAGCTCTGAACAAGTGCTGAAACAAAAATCGGGCTAGTTCTAAGAAACAAAATTAAGCTAGAAGGCTTCCCTCCAACACAGAAAGGCTTGGGCTCTAACAGATGTTCTTCCAATTGGCTCAGTATCTGCATATACTAGTAGATGGTTCAAGACATTTTCCTGCATGTGGTAGCTATTTGCTCAGTTTGTTTTTTGTAATCTTTATAATATATATTTACCATCTCAAAAGTGCTTACTCCACTCTGTACTCTTCTTTTCTAGACCTAACACCACTCTTAAGTATTCAACTGCGGTACCACCTTTATCATTCTTATAAGAAAAGCACAGTCCGGGTCTGAACTGTCTGCAAACAGCTACAGTTAACTTTGAATATGTATCTACCTGTTTGAGCCAATATTCATTTTCCCCTGGAGAGCACTCTGCTTTGGCTTGTAAGCAGCCCCCCCCCCCCCCCACACACACACACACACACACACACACATCTTCCACTTTCTCTTTTATTCCCTTCTGTTAGCAAATAGTATCCATAACTGATCAATACTGCGTGTTTGTTAATTTAAACTGAGACCACAGTAGCCTACTGATACAAGGTTATCCTGTTTTTCCACCTGAGAAATGGTTAAGAAATGACTTACAGTTTCAGAGCAGTCCTTGGTCAATTGTGATTGTTTCTTAAACACAAACTTGTCTTTGCTTTGGCTCATTAGCAGCAGTACAAAGAACTGCCTGCTCACACCCTTGTTCAACCCTCCCCCTTCCCTGTTTATTACCTTAAGACAATCCCAAAGTTAATAAATATTACCTGTGGCAGGCACCATTTTTAAAACTACAACTACCCTTGTCACTATCATATGTTCATTTATCAGTTAATTCTGTTAACTGATTGTTTCCAGCCCCCTCATAACAGCAACTAACAGGGTCTCTACCCGCTTCGATCCCTACCCTGCCTCCTATTACCTCCCGCCCCCAGTGGTCCCACCTTTATTACACTCACAAACCCCTCCCATCTTTCCAATAGCCAACCACAGCGCTAACCCAACGCTACCTCCTCCATCTTCCCACTGCTATCACACCTCCTCAACCATGTACAAGCATACCTTACCTATGCTCACTGCATGCACTCTCCTTGCATATCTTACATCCCACCAAAGCTCCGTCATTCCCCCACTCAACCACTACCACTGTACTACTACTCACACCACCACTCATGTCTCACCCTCACTCAGCTCCCCTCCCACCACCTCAAGAACCATCCCTATGCACCCCCCACATATTCTACCAACTATATTACTCAAACATAAAGAAAGCATCCCTACAACTTAACATAGTAACCCTCCCACCATACCTATTACTCACAGAGCACAATCATAAAGTTTCCCTTATAAACAAACACAGTCAAAAACTGAGAAAACTAATAACCTCATGCATATCAAAACTAGCCCTAAGTGGAGACATCCACCCCAACCCTGGCCCTACCATCTCCAAACCCAATCCTCATAATCAGACTAGAAACCACAACTTCTCCCATATTACAGCCAATAGAAAGTCAAGTGACTTCCTTCTACTAAGCCTAAATATTAGAAGTATATCCAACAAAGTCCATGAACTCCATGCTATCATAGACTTGTACTCCCCAGATATAGTCATCCTGACAGAAACCTGGCTAAAACCTCACATTACCAGTGAGCAAATGCTCCCTACAGGTTACGGCATACTAAGAGTAGACCGGCTAAACAAGAAAGGAGGCGGTGTAGCTATATTATTTAAACAGCATCTAAACATCCAGATCTTAAAATCATCAGCTCCACAAATAGGCAATGAAGAAATAATATATACCAACCTCAAAATTAACCAAAACAAAACCATCAACATAATTGGATGCTACTTCCCACCTGGCCAAAACATCCCTCCACTAGAAAACCTCCTCAGGTGGTCTACCCACCATCTCCCCCAAGAAACTATCATCTTAGATGATTTCAGTATTGACTGGCAATCCTGTTCTGGCAACAATCCAACCCATCATGTAAATCTTCATGGCTTCACCCAACTAGTCCAGTCACCAACCAGGATAAATAAAAACTCCAGCAAGCACACTACCCTGGATTGGATACTAGTCAGTAAGAGCCCCCAGTCATATATAACAGGCTGCTTATCAGATAGCCTCAGTGATCACTCCCAACATTCCTACTCAAAAAATACCTATACCAAGCTAAACCTGTCATCTGCCGTCAAATACGTAAAAAACTAAACTTTGACCCACTCACATTCATCTCATCCCTCAAAGAATGTAACTGGCATCCTCTAAAGTACCTCACTCTAGATGATGCAGTTGAATTTTTTAATACTACCTTCCTGAGCATCCTTAATTACCATGCCCTCATAAGATTTTCCAGAACCAAAGCACAACCCTCTCCATGGCTACAGAAAACCACTAAGTCAGAAATGAAAAACAGGTATAAAGCCTGGGAGCACTGACACAAAACCAAAACCCCCTCAACAAGACAGAAATTCCTAGAACTACACGATAGAGTCAAAAAGTGAATAAAACAGGACAAATTCCAATACTACCAGTCTGCCCTAGACTCCTCACAACACAGCCCCAAACAATTCTGGTCCTCCATAAACTCCATCCTCCACCCAGGTAAAGTCAGTACCCCTCCTCCTAACATCCCTCACTCCTCAGAAAATATTGCTACCTCATTCAACACACACTTCACCCAAACCATACTATCACTAGCTAAACAACACAACCCCCCTCCCCTCCAACCCACACCTTCAACTAGTAATCTCCCCACTGCCTTCTCTTTTTCTCCTGTACCTACCTCCAACATAAAAAAACTCTTAACTAAACTTAAACCCACCAAATTAGCAGCAGATAACCTCCCAAGTGAATACCTACAAATCGCAGCTGATGCTCTGGCCTACCCAGTATCCATCTTGACTAACTGATCTCTGTCAGAAAGTCACGTTCCCACACTGTGGAAAGCATCACATATAATTCCCCTCCACAAAGGCAGACCCTCCACAGAACTAACCAGTTACCGCCCCATAGCTATTCTATCTCCACTCTCCAAAATACTAGAGAGATGCACACACTCTCAGGTCTCAGACTACCTCCTTACTAACAACCTCCTTTCCAGTACTCAGCATGGTTTCTGACCAAACCATACCACCACCACTGCCTTACTCTCCTTTACTAACATTATCCTTCAGCATAAAAACAATGGCTATCTCTCCTCTGCTACTTTCCTAGACCTATCTAAAGCATTTGACATGGTCGCACACAAACAACTTATCTCTGTCCTCAATAACCTATCCTTCTCTCAATCAGTCACCAACTGGTTTCAGAGTTACCTGTCTGACCGCCAACAATCCATTGTATGGCAGAATGACATATCTCCCCAACTACCTGTCTCCATAGGCGTTCCCCAAGGATCCATCCTTGGACCCCTACTCTTCTCTGTTTACACCAATAATCTAGCCTCTGCCACCAAACATGGTGCACTCATACAATACGCAGATGACTCAACCATCATCTGCCCAGCCCAGTCCCTACCCAAACTGCAAAACGTCACACAGGAAGCCTTTTCCTCTGTTAAAACTTGGTTATCCGATGCCCAATTAATACTCAACCCAAACAAAACTAAACTACTCATCTTCCAACCCACCAAACATACTCAAAACAACTCTCACTTTAACATCACAGCAAAAGACAACACCACTATATACCCAACTGAACACACCAAATTGCTAGGAGTGGGAATGGACAATAAACTAAAATTTGACATTCACATATCCATAACCATAAAAAAAGTCCACAAAAAACTAGGAGCGTTGTACAGAAATAAGCAACTTCTCACCAAAGCAGCCAAGATTTCAATAGCAAATTCCCACCATATCTCCACCCTACTTTATGCCTCTCCAATATATAACAACCTAAGGCAATGCGCTCTAAACAAGCTAGAGACCTGCTATAACAAAATTGCCAAATTCGCCACAGGGGCATCCTACCGTAGTCACCACTGTCTCTCACTTGCTGAACTGGGCTGGCTTGAACTCCCTCACCTCCTTCAGTGGTATCAACTCTCACTTGCCCACAAACCAGTAAACCATCCACTAAATGTCCCATCCCTCCATAATCTACTCCAACCCTATTGCACCACCAGACCACTAAGATCCAGCAACAAAAATCACTTGCAAATCACTAAAGCCAATAACTCTGCTGGTGAAGCACTATTCTCTTGCACCATAGCCATATTATGAAACTCCCTTCCACCCACAATTACCTCCGTACCATCATGTACCCACTTACTAAAAGCGCACCTAAAAACATGCTGGCTATGCCCTTGCAACTCCCATTCTAATATCACCCACTCCATCCAACCACTACCTTTCTTTCCACTCCACTAACTACCTTGATTATAGCAAGCTCAGATGCTCATAAGCCTAGTACTTATTATACAGCAGGAACTTCTTATTGTAACATTTGTTAATGTCTGTTATGTACTTCACAGATAAAGATTCTAGTTGTCTACTGATGTACTATGTTCTTCATCTGTAAATATGCTGTAAGTAATTGCTATATTAAATTGTTAATTGCTATGTAATCCAATGCAACTACTGTCTGTTTATTATAACTGTGGAGCTTTTCTCCCCGGGCCTCCACTGAAAATGCACCTACATCCAGTCGGACACTCCCGGTCAACAAATGTAAATAAATAAATAAATAAATTTATTTATTTTTATTTATTTCATATTTGTTGTTCGGGATAGTCCGACTGGATGCATGTCCATTTTCAGCGGAGGCCCAGGGAGAAAAGCTCCAAGGGTAAGCAGATACAGCATTACATAATATCAGCATTACATATTACAAACAGACTATTTACAGAGATTACATAAGTAAGCAAGTTAAACAAGTTCCACAGGTTACAGTTAATCCTGAGCACAAGTCAGGATTAAATTAAATTACACAGTAAACTGGATAACAGATTTTTTACACATTCTAGAGAGAGTTATCCAGGCTTGATACATTGACATAGCCAGTTAAGTGACAAATGTTGTTTGAGTCTAGTTTTAAATTGACCTAAGGTGGAAAGTAAGGTAATATCAGCTGGAAGAGAGTTCCAGGATCTACTTACAGAGTTTGCAAAGAGAGAGTCACCGGCTGTGTTATTAATTTTGCTAGTCTGAATTAGTAGTTTGTTAGAGGATCGAAGCGGTCTAGGATTGTTATAGGGGGTGATAATATTTTAAGTGCAGGAGTATTGTCCGGATTATAGAGGATTTTATAGGCCATAATCAGTTGGTTATACTGGATTAGGCTGGGTAGTTCAAGCCAACCAAGCTGATTTAGATTGATGCAATGATGTGTCCTAAAAGGCAGCCCAGTGGCAAACCTGGCAATGTGGTTGTAGCAAATTGAGAGTTTGTTAAGGACAGTCTTGTTCAAATTCGAGAGTAGAGGGATGCATACAGAAGGGTTGAAAGAAGGTGAGAGCGAGCTATGGCAATTTTAGCTGGAGGGGTTAGGAAGGCTTTTATTCTGTAAAGTGACCCTAGTTTTTTTATTGATGGTTTTGATAGTTTGGTTAACATGTAGGTCAAATTTTAGATTATTGTCTATGATGACACCTAATAGTTTTGTAGATGGGTCAGGGGAGATTATTGTGCCAACATTTGATTTTATGGTAAAGGTGAAAGCGGTAGACCTATGTGTTGGTGAAAATAACAGCATTTTAGTTTTTTTGGGATTTAGGATCAGACAATGTTCAGAAAGCCAGTTTTTTATTGTATTAAAGGTGGTCTGGGTAGCTGACCATAACTCTACTGGAGATGTGGCTGAGCAAATCAGAGTAGAGTCATCAGCATATTGGATACAGCTGACTTTTGGGATGACAGTATAAAAGTCGTTAATGAAGATGAAGAACAGCAAGGGCCTTAGTATAGAGCCTTGTGGTACTCCGAGGGTGTTAGGTAGAAGGTTAGAGAGTTTGTTCTGCCAGAGGACAGCCTGCTGTCGACCATTAAGGTAGGATTGAAACAATTGGAGGGCTCCAGTATCTAGACAGAATGTTTGCAGGGTGTGGATTAAAAGTTGGTGATCAACCATATCGAATGCCTTGGAAAGATCCAAAAAGAGGGCTGAGGATATATAATTATTGTTGCGATTATGGTTTATGGTGTTAGTAAAGGCTAGGAGGGCTGAAGTAGTGCTGTGATGAGGACGGAAGCCATGCTGAGTGTCTGCCATAAGATGATTTTGGATTAGGTGGTGCATGAGTTGTCTATGAATACATTTTTCCATAATCTTTGCAAGTGGAGAGAGTATAGCTATTGACCTATAATTGGAGAATTCAGTAGAGCTGCCACCTTTGTGAAGTGGGATTACATAGGATATTTTCCAGATGGTGGGAATTTTAGCTTCTACTATGGTTCGATTGATTAGTATTGAGATGGGGTAAGCAATAGCATCACCTGATTTTTGTAGGTACTCGGCAGGGAGTTGATCAGCAGAAAGTGTAGTGGGTTTTAATTTTTTGATCAAGGTATGGATAAGTGAAGTGGTGACTCGTTGGAAGCTGAACGCAAGTAGGTTTCTAGGGGAGCTACTTTCAGGACCAGGGGAGCTAGGAGGTAGTTGGTTAGCTAGGGCTTGAATTGTCTCAGTAAAGAATTGGTTAAAACTATCAGAAACATCTTCAG
Organism: Protopterus annectens; assembly: GCF_019279795.1. Classification (NCBI taxonomy): domain Eukaryota; kingdom Metazoa; phylum Chordata; order Ceratodontiformes; family Protopteridae; genus Protopterus; species Protopterus annectens. The sequence continues at coordinate 306,221,947 of NC_056728.1, forward strand.
GGGTTTTATCAATAGTAGTAGCAGGGATTGGGGTTGAAGTTTGTCCAGGATGTAGTAGATTATTTAAACCTGCCCAAAACTTCTGAGGGTTATTTTGATTTACTGTCTGTAAATTACAGTAGTATTGTTTTTTGTCTTGTAAAATTTATTTTTTGGTTTCGTTCCTGGATTGCCTGTATTTAATGTGATCTTGAGGGTCTTTAGAAGAATGCCATAAAGCCCATGCTTTGTTTCTAAGGGTAATTTTGAGTTTAGACTCTATAGAAAGCCATGGTGCAGTTTTTGCCTTGGTTCTCTTTGAATGAACAGGTGCATGCAAATCAAGGATCTCAAGGAATTTGTTGTTAAAGTATGCTACTGCTTCATCTAAGGAGGTGTTTTAGAATAGACCAATTACATGAGTTTAGTTCTTGTTGGAATTTGGCAGGGTCAAAGTTTTTATTGTTTCTAACCTTTCTGAGTAAGGGTTGTTGGGAATTAATGGTTTTGTGCTTAATTACATATGTGAGAAGGTGATCGCTTAGGCCATTAAGGAGGGTACCAGAGGTGTACAGTTGGGGGTGACTGTTTATGAGTACCCAGTCAAGTATACTTTCTTTTTGGTTGGGTTTACCTATCCTGGTAGGGGTGGATATGATTTGTGTAAATGCATGCAGGTTAATATGGGTGGTTGGGGATTCTAAGGAACAGGTGCCCCAGTCTATGTTAAAGTCTCCAAGTAGTAGGGTTTCTTGGGGGTAGTGACATGATAGCCAGTGCAGGATATCTTCAAATGTAGATATATTGTTACCCGGAGGAATGTACATACAGATGATATTAATGCATTTATTTTTATTAAGTTGCAATTTGGTGGCAAGAATCTCTGAGTTATTAATCTGAGGAGGTTGTATTACATCTATGGTGACATTCAACTCAGATTTATAGAGTACAGCTACCCCACCCCCCTTCCTCAAAGCACGATCCAGCCTGTGTATGTTGTACCCAGGTGGTAACACTTCATTGTCTTTAGTGTTAGGTTTTAACCAGGTTTCAGATGAACAGAGAATCTCAGGGGAGTGGACATCCAGAAGTACATGCAATTCATGTACCTTGTTATTAATGCTTCTAATATTGAGATGACAGACTAGGAGAGAGTTAGTTGGTCTATTAATTGTAGGTTTGTAGCTTAGATTACAAGTAGAGGGGGTATGTGTATCTAAAGTGAGTGGGCCTGGGTTGGGGTGAATATCACCACCAAGTATTAGGTTGAGTCTATACTTGGTGATGAACTTCAGGAATTTGTTTATTAGTTTGTGGTAGTGTTTGGATCTAGAACTAATGTGCCTGGGGTTGAGATGTTGATAGACTGAACAAGATGTTGAATAGGATCTGGTACTGTAAGTATGGTTGAAGGTGGAAGGATTTACAGCTGGGGTGATAGTATGGCCTTTTGGGACCTGAAATCCCGTGAGAAACTGGCTTTCATACAAGGTAAGGAGGTATGGTGTGAACAAGAGGGGTAGTAAAGAGGAGTATATCATTATATGTGTTTCAGCTAGTGAGTGAAGGAACTGTTTTACCTGGTGATGCAACACCAGAAGATAGAGTGATGAGGTAAAGGTACTGGAAGGGGGATGGGAGAATGCCAGATGAAAGCTAATAGGTGCTATTAAAATGTAGGTAGTAGAATGGGGGTGGGTGGAATTATCCCAGATGAAAGCAGATAGGATCTAGAAAGTGGGGGAGTGGCTATAGTACTACAAATTTAGAGGTACTGGGGGCGGGAGAGAATTAGGGGCAGGGAGGGGAGCGAAGAGAGCCCGAGCGTTGTAATTATTTTATTATTTTTCTACATTGCTTATTACAGCTGCTTAATATGAGCTACTATGTCAAAATACGAACTAAAATTTTGATTACCTTTATTTGCTACTGAATACCATGCTAAATTAAAATAGTGAAAACAAAGACAATAACTTTGTTTTAAAAATAAGAGCAAAATAAATATAAAGCATTGTGTAAGTGCAGGATACCAGAGATGCATTCAACACGTTTGTAGCTGGCACTCTTAGATGCAGGTACTAATGTGCAACTACCAGGAATTACCTTCAAAGGCAGAAACTGCTGCTTCATGGATATTAGAGTTTTCTCCAAGTTACAGCAGTCTTGGAGTTATTATACATAAGGCGGGTACGACTTCATATATATATATATGTAGTGACCAAAGCTGAGACACAGCCACACAGGAAGAGCTTCTCCAGTTCAGTTCTTGTCTGGCAGACTGTCTTTCTATTCACTGCATCTGAGTGGATTCCCACCAGGTACTCCAGTTTCCTCTCACCTCATAAAGATATGTGATAGGTGAATTTGTATTCTTCAGATTGCTTGTGGCTGTGCATGTAGTATTTGAATGAATGTGTGTGTGTGCATATGTGTGTCTGTGTGTATATGCGTGTGTGCATTCTGCAACAGATGTGGCCTTTCTAGAATGTGTTTTCCATGTCTTGTACTTGCTGGCTCTCAGCATAGGCTCTGGCATCCTCAGCACGTTGTAAAAAGGATAATACTTGCTACTTGTTAATGGATACAATGTGTATCTACACACACTCTCACACACACATAGCGAGAGATGTATATTTGTGTCCTTGCCTGCATTACGACTGAAAAGAATCTGAGGACAGCCAGATCACTTACCCTCTTAACAACTAAGTAAATAAGCAATCTGTTTAGCTTGCTCTTATGCACCAGCCAACAGAGATGTTGGAAAACCTCAGTATCACTCACACTCAAACATGATATATTGGTTTATGTTTAGGACAAAGTGGCATAGACTTTGGCCCAAATACTGGTAAGTGTGGTCACAGTATCTCAAAGTGTCATGAATTTGAAAATAATATTTTATGCAGTGAGTAAACCTCCTGCATCCCAACAAAACTCTGTTAAATTGACGATGATTCTCAGAAAGAGCGTCTTCTGCGTGGAGACGTGTGAATGGGCGTACCTTCGTTGAAGGTTGTGCATCAGGGCTGGTAACCCGGCACGTAAAAATCAACTACCAATCATTAGTGGACCAGAGTTCTGCTGTGGCAACCCCTAACTGGGAAAAGCCAAAAGACACAACAACAACAACATCTCCAAGGTTCTACTGCAGTGGGAAAAAAGGAAGCATTTGGTTTTGACAACACTCCATTATTTTCCTTTCTACTGTTATGCACATTTGAAAGGGGAAAATGGACTTTCTTAAGAATAATGCTTGAAACTATGAAATTCCAGCACTTGTGTTTCAGGAAAAAATGTAGGCATCCTTGTTGTGACAAGGAAAAACTTAAACAAACAATATAAGGAAACCAAACAAGAATATTCTGCAGGTGGATCAGAGTTATGGACAAAGTCAAAGAGAAAGAAAGAAAATAATTACGGGAAAAGCATCAAACTCCCAAAGCAGGGACACTTTTTTAAATGCTGGTTTTATTTCCTTAGAAATTATCAAAAATAATTTCCAGTTTTAGAAAACCTGGACCAAAGGTTTGAGAACAAACCACGGATGTTCCTCCAACACGTGGACAGTTGAGAAGGGGCAGTAATGTCTATACTGGGTTCCATCACTGCAAGAAAACTAGGGTTGCCACCTTTCCAAATGCCCAAAGTGGGACCTTTGTGCTACAAACATCAGATTTTGCAGGGCAAAACATACCCACGGCCAGTGCAAAGGACAGAACTTCAGTTTTTTGCCTGAATAAAAGTTTATTCCTGTAGCATTTTAGTTCCTTATTCTGTTTCTTATAACATTTAGGTGTTTCAGATACAGAATAACTGTTTTATGCAACTATTACATAAAATATAGAAAATAATTTTGTCCTAAAATCTCAGGACATTTGCCATTTTTTCACATTTTTTGCAAGACACAACTGTCCCTCGCAAAGTGGGACAGGTTGTAATGTATAGTTACAAAAACAATTAGATACCGTTTGCTCAGGCGAATCTAAGTAAACCAGTGTTTTCTTGAATAAAAGGTGTTCTCGTTATATTTATCCGATTTGAAATGTTAGTGTGTATTACTTATAAGAAGATTAAAAAAAGCAAAGCAAAGCAATCCCAACCAAAAAAGAAATAACAATTTTGAAAGTGGCAAACACCAGAAGATCCAAATTTCGCTGAGTGTGATTTCATGAAAAAGCCAGATTCCGTGTTTTATTCAAAGCAGCTCAAGTTGCGGTATTTTTTCACCGAGATCTGCCCCGAAAAGGCGACCTTTACTATAATATTGATAGTGTTACTGATTTGATTATCTGTCATCCTGTGTATTTACCATCCATAAGCTATACGTTCTCCAAGCGTTTAGAATATTCTTTACTTTACTAAAATGTCTGGAAAATCAAAATGAGCTACTATTTCCTCCAGCGAAGCAGACATTTTATTGCGAACAGAAATACAAAATGAATGCACAAATCTACATACACTGTAAGAGCATTAAGCTATTATACCCAGCGGTGAGGCGTTTGTGCGCGTGTTTATTTTCTCCTGTGCAATGCAAATATTTGTTTTGTGACTGTGACAGACTGCTAAGGCACACACACACACGCCTGGTCATACTTTTTGTACAGTTCTGTTGTAACTGCTGCAAGTTGCTGGTAAGTTGAAGTTCACGGTACTTGTAGCGAGGATCCGTGGGACTCTTGTTTACTTTAAGGAGCTGTCACGTTGTAGACGACGAAAACAGCTGGAAAGGCACAACAGTCACAGGCTGATGGCATGACTGAATGGTCCGAGTTTTGGGTATGTCCCGTTTCCCATCCACCTGTCACTCTCTGCCTCAGTACACTGACGTGTTGTCCTAATTAGGAGCACTTTCTGGGGCTAAAAAGGCGTGTGTCCACTTGGCATTTATGTTGTGGGGTCACGGCCCGATGCCGCACAGTCCGGTGTGAGTGCGTTGAGTTTACACTACCTGGGTAACGGGCGACGTCATGGAAAAGAGAAAGCGCCATAAAATTAGGAAACGTGCTATTCGGCCAAGAAGACGGCCTCGGCTTACTGTCAGGTAGGAATTTCAGAAATTTAGCACTTTATTGCTGCCATTTGTAGAATCTGGAGGGCGGGGCGGTATTGAATTTGTGTGAAACATTCCGTGCTATGAACTATGCTGTTTGCACTGGTACTAGTTTCAATGCAAGACTGCCCACACTTTGTGTTATGCAGTATATGCAGATAGTTTGTAAACCCCAGTGCGACAGTGATGTCGACAACAGAAAACTTTATTTAACTGTACTTCAGTGGACTGAATCCGTCTGGTGCGTTTGTAGTGAAATTAGCATAGAACAGTTTGTATTTGTGAAAGGTATACACACCTGTTGCATACCTCTCGACTGTCCAGATTTCCGCAGAATGTCTAGATTCTTTGCTTCAATATTTTGGTCTGCTCCTCTTACAATGTTTGTTTTACAGGAGATTGAAGTCATTAAATGATGACATACACTTGAGTTTCAGACTTCACATTCTTCAGAAAAATGCAAACTTACACAAAACCTGTTCTAACAACATGTTAAATTTATAAGAGCAATATTTAAAATCTGCTTCTATTTTTGGGTCTTTGTCTTCTCATTAAGGCTTATTCCAGAGTTCTTATGTAAAGAAATTCAGAGGTATGACTTCTTGTACTTGCAGCAGGGCAGCTACTCCACAGAAACATATACACCATGGTACAGAAGTAAAGAGACTTCAGCTGATACCTAAGGTTAACAAAAGCAAAGAGTGGCAGATTTGTTGGGAATTGGTTGGAGAGTTTTACAGTCTTCTTACTTAAATAATTTGCTTGGAGGTGTCTTGGGGCGGGGTTCAGTTCATAATTCTTGTCCCTTAATATTGTTTAAAGCATCCAATGTAATTGTTGTCACCCTTTGGTCAAGTTTAGTTACACGTGCAGGTAAATGTAAAATATATCAGTTTTGTGTTTACTTATCTGAGAATATTGTTCACTGGGAAAGATGCCAGAGGTATTTCACTAAGACGTACAGTTAACTGCAATATGTGTAGTTTCTTGCTTGGTTCTCCAGGGAGATGACTTCTTTGCATTTATGGTTAATCATACCCTCACAGTGCTGGATATGGCATACCTGCAGGTTGTAGGTCATATACCTACCTTAAGCACATACCATTGAATGAGACATGTTTGTGATGCCGACTCTATCCAGCCTTCTGTACACCAGAGACAGGTCTTGAATGCTTTTATTTTTGATATGTATGTTTAGTGGCAGTCCGGAAGAATTTACACAGTAAAGATAACTGGTGCTTCAGGTGATTGTAAGAATGTCACTAGTGCTGCTCCGCAGAGTTCATTTATTTTTCAGCATTTCCTTTTCTGATATCCATTCAAAGGTTCAAAGCCTACAGCTAAGTAAATTTACTGATGATTTCAAACTGGGAGCAGTTGTGTGAGTTGTCCTGTGGACACTCGGATAACCCAAAAGGTGTGCCAGCTCGTGGTATTCAACCAAAGTCTCAGTCTAAATGCTAGCAATGCAGTGTGGTTTTATTTGGGAAACACAAATTTCCCAACTCATTCCGCATCTCTGACACCCCCCCCTTTAAATCAGCACATTTATCAAAGACCTCACCTGTGCTGATGATGCACTTGTCATTTGACCATCATGTTTCCACCATAATTCACAGATCTTTCTCCATAGCCCAGATAATCTCTAAATGCATTTCCTGTAGATCTTAAGTCCAAGTTCTTTCTCGTCATCCCAAATCATTTTTTTTGGTGTGTACCTCTCCAAGCATCTTGTCCAACTCAAGAGTCTTCACCAACCAAATTTCAAAACATTAGTTTGTCACCTACTTCACAGATCACCAGACCTAAGTTGTGGCATAAAAGTTTAGTGCTTTCAGTGGAGAAGGACAACTGGAAGAATTTATTAGAGGATACTTTGTGCATGAATGAACTGTTATTGGAGATGACATTTGGGTTCATTTTTGTGTAATACTCTCTCATGAACACATTCCTAGTCTTCAAACTTTGTTCGTTTGTATCTATATATATATATATATATATATATATATATATATATACACACATATATAAATATATTAGCATATAAATATATATATATTATATATGTATGTATATATATATATATATTTATATATATATATATATATATATATATATATATATATATATATATATATATGCATACATGGATTCCATACATTTGGTCGAATTACACTTAGTCGAAAATTATACCAGGCATTTCACTTCACTGAAAGCTCACTTGACTGAAAGCTCACTTGGTCGAAGTTCATTTGGTCGAAAATGGAATATAGCCCCTGCCCCACTGCAGTGCAACCCTGGAGTGTGAATATTAAATAAGGGGGGTGGGGGGCACAGCCCCCCACATTGGGGGTGTGGGGGGTGTAGCCCCCCACATTATGCCAATAGTTTTTACTAAGGATATGTATATATATATATATATATATATATATATCGATGCATTTCTAATGGATATATCTTCTTATAATAGTGAATACATTAAAATTATGTGGGGCTACGCCCCCTCACCCCCATTGTGAGGGCTGTGCCCCCCCCCCCTATTTAATATTCTCACTCCAGGGTTGCACTGCAGTGGGGCAGGGGCTATTTTCCATTTTCAACCAAATGAACTTCGACCAAGTGAGCTTTTAGTCAAGTGAGCTTTCAGTGTAGTGAAATGCCTGGTATCATTTTCGACTAAGTGTAATTCGACCAAATGTATGGAATCCATATACATATATATGTATGCAGCTATAAATAGATGTAACTATAAAAGTACATTCTGAACTCATATGTACTCTTTTATGGAAACCGATGCTTAAGTGTTTCTTGCCACAAAAGATTCTACCCTGTTTGACTTTCTTTATAGAATCATAGGATTATAGGAGATTACTAGGCTATCTACCTGGAGGTCATTTTAAGCCTAGCCATTTCTTCCCAATGTAATACCATTGAAAGGCTAGTAAGTACCCAAGATTGCATTTAATGATGACTTCCCATGTCCAGGAGGTTTGTGGGCACTATCCCCAGTAAGAATTTACGGTGCCCCATCCACTCGTCCAGGTTCCTCTTGAACAGTGTCATAGAGGTGCTCTGTTTCACATGAATTGGTAGCCTGTTCCAAAGATGTGGCAGTCACTGGGAGATAAATCTGTTCCTCCAGCATGTCCTATTTAAGTCACAGGCCACATTTAGTTCCCTTGAATGGGTAGTCCTAGTCCCATTTATAGATATGCAGTAAGTTCATTAAGTTTGGGTCTTGGATTGCTGTGTAGGCCAGGCATAAGTCTCCCCTAAGAAGCATGTATGATACAGAGTATAGTGACAGGGACTTTAGTCGGTCTGTGTAAGGCTCATGCTGGAGCCCCTGGATTTTCTTTGTTAGAAACCTCTGAGGTCTGTCTAATTGCTGCAGGTGCTTAGTACAGTACATGCCGAATGGGGCGTTATACTCAATTATGGGCTGGATAAGTGTCAAGTATGGGGGGGGGGGTTTATAACTTCTTTTGTTCTCAAGGCAATGCCTGTAGTAATCAAGTAGACTATGTAGAAAGCTTTCCTTACTACAGTGGACACATGGTGGTCGAAGTAAAGGTCACAGTCAACTTGTGATCCCAGGTCCCTTACCATTTCATGGGTACATAGGGTATTGTTGATTTGATAGTGTTAAGGGACATTGTTTCTGCCAAAGGAAATGATGATGCATTTCTTTACATTCAGTTTGAGACCGTGACTAAAACACCAGTCATTGGTCTGAGTGAGACCCTCCTGGAGTGGGTCCCCTACACATGATCGAAATTTCAGAAAGCCGATGCCCCTATGGCCGAGACCATATGGTCGACTTTTGAAGTTTTGAGCATGCAGAACGGGCATCTCTATATAGTGCGGAATGGGAATATTCCCATCTTCTGCAGTGTAGTGCGATCTCGGAGTTGGTATATTTAAATTGCAGGGGGTGTGGGGGGCACAGGGGACTTGCCCCATTGCTAGCAACATGTAGGTAAGTTTTTTTTTTTTTTTTTTTTTTTTACATGTTCAAAATTTCAAAAGTCGATCATATGGTCTCGGCCATATGGGAATTGGCTTTCTGAAATTTCGATCATGTATAGTAGACCCCATGGAGTATACTGATATCATTTGGGGATTCAATTACTGCACCTAGTTTGCAGTCATCTACAAACTTGGTCAGGCACAACTCCTTAGTTTTGGCCTGAACTTCTGAGAAGTATATACCAAACAGTAGGGGGCCCAGTACTGACCCTTGTGCCACCCCGCTGGTAACAGTTCTGCTAGTTGTTGTGGTAGCAACCATAGCAAGGGCTGTAGTCTGTGTCAGCAAATAAATGGGAGTTGCCAACTCAGTGGTGTAGAAGGATAAAGATCTCACTGTCACCCAGGTGACCAGTTTTGATTAACAGCTCCAGCACCTGTTAGAGCTAGCAGGGACCAGGGAAGGAAATATGAGCCAAAACTTTGCTTACATTTCTTGGGGGGAAGTGGGTAGGCAGAGCATTCTGCACATCCTGGCTCTGGCAGAGACCAGAGCCTAGGAGTGACAGGAACTGGGTTGGCTACAGACAGGTTGGGGGCAATCCTTTTGCACACAGTAACCATACCTCATTGCGAGTACCAGCCTCTAATGGATGTCCACATGCACAGGGAATAAAGCAGCTTAGTCAAGCAACCCAAGCTATTATGAGCACCATTTCTAGCCCTCTGGTTCTGCTGTGCTTCTTTGTACCTTGTATACCAGTCTGTGAAGGAGACTGGCAACCTATAGCCTGGCAGAGTATATGAATACCAGACAACCCACTTCAAAATGCAATAATTGAGTGGCGAGGGGGACTTAAGGAGGAAGCTATGGTGTGACAACAGATATCCTGCATAACACTGAAGCATACAAACAAAAAGCAAATAAATGGGAGTCAATGGCAGGAAAGATTCCTAACACAATACATTCACTCTCTTTGGATCAAGCATCCACTACACATGAAACAAAATAGTACCCTAGCCACTTTCGAAATTAAGCTCAGTGACTGGGTGGGTTTTCATAAATTTGACCTGTGATAGCTTCTGCAGTCCTTCTAGAAAAGGCAGCGAGTGCATCTCAAGCATAGCAAACTTAAGGGAGTGATGCAATGACTTACTTGGCTAGTCTCCTGTATGGTTTTATGATTACTTGCCTGCCATCTACCACAAGCTTCTTGCTTACTTGCAGATATGTTACAGTGTATCAATCCAAAGTCCATTTTAAGCAACAGCAGTCTAGTCTAAAATAAAGCTCTGATAGCTTCCTTCTTGTTAGGTGCCTTGACATTGTTAGATCATAACAGAACAAACAGCTCCACTCACTGGATCATTTTATTTGTTTCATTTTAGCTTTATTTTTTCCATTTGTTAAGTGGGTGACACCTACAAGGCACAAGTCCCTTTTCAGGGGTGATCCAGAAACATTAAGTGAATTTGCTCAGAATTATGCAGTAGACGAATAGTGGCTGAAGACATCAAATCCTGAACTGCAAGGTGAAGCTGTTCTGTAGCTCATAAATCAGTTAACTTGGGGGGGGGGGGGCAACTAGGGTATCTCAAGGAGGAAGAGGAGGGTGTGGTAGTACCTCTGAATGCACTACAGCTTTTTCATTTTACCATATCCAAGGGCAATATAGTCTTGAGTTTAAATTGTCACAGTTGTCTAGCTGTAGTGTGAAACAGCTGTGTATCACATGAAGGCTATTTCAGGCAAATGGACCGAAGCTGTTGAAGACTTCTGTATTACACTATTAGGGTCATTTTTAATTTTCAGGAAATGGATATCCACTGCTGAAGCTAACTTTCAAGTTTTATGACTAAATATCCTTTCATCTTATGTTGTTACAGAGACAGTGTTCCAGAGTTTCCAACCTACTTGGTACATTATAGGATGCAATGCTTTTAATTTATCTCCAGCATCATCTGTATTATCGTGTAATTTCAGGCATTTGGTGTTATGGAGCACTTCCTGTTTTTTTACTGGTTTTAATTTTTGCATCACTTTTGTGATACAATCCACTAGACTATTATGCATGATCTGCTCTGTTTACCAGATGCATAGCAAATGCCAGCTAGAGAGCTGTACTGCAGTGTGCATGATTCATTCACAGAATATCACACCTTACAGTAAGGTAACAGGGTAAGGCATTGAGTCCTGCCAGAGATGGACTTCTGTCTTAGCAAGTGAAGACATATGTCAGGGAGAACAACATTATTGTGTTAGAATGAACTCTTAGTAAGGATGACATGGGCTCACAGCTTGGTAAACGTTTGTGTCCAGAAAATTTATATCACTCTTCACTGAGTGTTTGAGGAGGGTTTGGGAAGCAGTGTAAGGCGCACACACGCACACATGCACACAAACAAATGTGTGTGTGTGTGTGTGTGTCTGTGTCTGTATGGAGGGAATGTGCTTCAAGACACCTGGGGTGAGCTACAGCAGGGCATGGATGCAATGTAGCAGCCCATGGGACCTGCATATCAGAATAATTGTACATCCTTTGGCAACAGATATACACATGTGAAGGGCATATAGCAGTCTATATGCTCCATTGTTTTCATCAGAAGTCATGTGTAGTGCAGCAGAGGAGCACAGACTGCAGTGCTGTGCAACCCCATTGGTTCTCGTATAATGGGTGATGTATAAGCAGCCCAAAATGGCAGAGTCCAAGGGGAACCACAGTCAAAAACTTTTTCAAAGCCAGTTTTGCCCTTCCAAAGACAGAAGTGTCAAACTTCATGTCACCCACGCAAACAGAGAAAGGGTGTATGGTCGTGGAATCATACACCAAGGCGCTGTATGAGCATTTACACAAGTGCATGGATCAGGCCATACCTAACAGAGTCAAGGTCATGTCCTCCAAAAAGAGGAAGCCAGTCTGGTGGTCCTCTGCCATTAACAAACTGTACAACAGAAGAAAAAAACTGTTGTAGAAAAGGGCTAAGTCAAAAGACTGGAAAAATTCCCTTGTAAGTCTCAGCAAAAAACTGAGATCCCTTATTAAAGCCTCCAAAGCTAGTTATGAAAGCAAAATTGCAACAAATGCTAAAGATAACCGCAAGGCATTCTTTAGTTACGTCAAGAACCTGCATAACAATATGCAGGGATGCTCTGAGCTACTGCACAATGCCACCACTTATACTGAACCAACAGATATTGCCAACATCTTGGCAGACGGGTTTAGTACAAACTTTACCCCCCACCCCCAAAAGGGCCCATCCCAATATCCGAGGAATGCCAAATCCCTACTATCACAGCTGCTCAGGTAGAAGCCACACTATTCAAAGCCAAAAATACAGCCTCCATGGACCTGATAATATACCTGGCTGCGTGCTACACGAATTACAAAGGGAACTGGCAACTCACCTGAATGCCCTGTTCATCCACAGCCTTACTTCAGGCTTTGTCCCCACCGAATGGCACACAGTTGCAGTCATTCCTCTCCACAAAGGGGGAGCGACTACTGACCCAGGAAACTACTGCCCCATCAGCCTGACAAGCCTGATCTGTAAGGCCATGGAGCGCATCATTATGGACCTCATAAATAAGAATATAGGAAACCTTCAAACCCTGGATTCCTCACACTTTGGGTTTGTGAAGGGCAGATAATGTCTGCTCAACCTGATAGACTTCGTTGAATCTGTCACCAGAGTGGTCGATGAAGGCAAGGCAGTCCATACAGCCTACCTCGATCTGGCCAAGGCCTTCGACACTATCCCCCACTCAGGGATCATTGACAGAATAACCAACCTAAGCATCAACCCATACATCATAAGATGGGTAGCCAACTGGCTCACGGACAGAACCCACACGGTGAAAGTAGAGTATTCCCAATCTGACTACCAGGCAGCCACAAATGGCATCCCACAAGGATCAGTCCTGGGTCCTCTCCTGTTTGGTATATACTTCTCTGAAGTTCAGGCCAAAACCAAAGGATTCTGGTTGACCAAGTTTGCAGACGACTGCAAACTAGGAGCCATTATTGACTCTCAAGCTGACGTCGACATTCTACAAAAAGGTCTCACTGACACCAACAACTGGTGCCGGAACCATGGTCTTAAGCTCAGTGCTAAAAAGTGCATCGTTATCCCCTTTGGGAAAAATATGATACCCACGAACTACCACATTGACAGTAGCCCTCTCAACTCCTAAGGTTTGATAAGAGATCTAGGGACTCAAGTGGATAGCAACCTCTCCTTCGACAACCATGTAGCAACTGTAGTCAGAAAGTCCTTCTATGTGGGACACCTCATTACAAAGGGTTTCAAATCCAGGAAGAAGGAGGGCATAATCCCACTATACTCATTCCTCATTAGACCCATTATAGAGTACAGTGCCCCATTTGGCATGTACCTCACTAGACACCTGTAACAATTCGAGAGGCCACAGAAATTCCTCACAAAGTGGATCCTACGATTCAAACACTTGCTCTATACAGACAGACTCAAAACAGCTATACTCTGTCTCATATCGCCTACTTAGAGGCGATCTCTGCTTGACATACAAAGCCATGTTGGACCCAGTGTTACTAGACATGCTTCATCTGAAAAAGACTCAATCCCTCCGCACCACATGGTCCAAGGACCGCAACCTCATCACCACAATAAACAGAACCTGCTGGAGGGACAGGTTCCTAACCCAGAGACTACCCATACTTTGGAATAAACTCCCCATTCATGTCAAGCAGAGCACCTCACTGGCCCTCTTCAAGAAAAATCTTGATGAGTGGATGGGTAATAGGAAATTCACCCCGGGGATCATTTCAAAAGCCTTGCTCTATAGGGGTACAGGGAACTATCGTCCGGCAACAGGACGTCTGGGTATGTTCTTGGCTAGGCTTGCATAGGCTCCAGGGCCATTAGCCTAGAACTCACCTATGAACCTATGAACATCTACAGTTTAAAACAGTCTTAAGATAAGTTTACTGATAGTCAAACTACAACATTCTCATGCACTGCAGTCTCTTAGAATCAGTAGTGTTTGCGCATGCTACTGCAACTAAGTAATACCTAAATGCCTGTTGCCAAGGCAAGCTAAGCAGCTTAATTCAAGTAAGACATGCACTGTGTAAATGAGGTAACAGCCTCAAGTGAAAGCATTAATGATGGGGGTAAAAAAATCACTCACAATTTGATTAATATGTAAAATTATTTCTTTAGCTATTTCACTACAGTAGTGTGAAAACAATGCCAGTGAAATGCAGAGATATTTTGCAGCTGTTGCAAAAGTAGAATAAGTTTCAGCAAAACATGAAAGTTATTCACAATGATTTCAGCATTGCAGGCCCTCTCTCTCTGAAGAGCAGTATTGGACTGTCCTCAATAAACTAAAGTGGGCAAACATAAATTTATAGTGAAACAAGTTAGACATAACCCTGAACCTGAATGCTTGTACTAGTGACCAGTACTGTACTTCAAAGATGCATGAGTGAGCTAGGCTGTGTAAATATTTTAAAGTAAGAGTGCAGTAGTCAGCCTACAAATTCAGTAGGGTATGGGCATGAAGGTTGCTATTACTATGTAACTTGCTTACGGGGAGGCAGTTTACATCTTGGAGTAAAGGCAAGTAACAGTAGCCTAGACAGTCAGGATCATGTTGTAAACTAAGGTTATAGATGTTATTGGCTTTCAAGGGAAAGAGATGTTTGTTAATTTAATGATGCATGATAAAACAATTTCAAAATCTGATCAATGAAAAACGTGCCTTGTATTACATTATAGTTCGCTTACTTGATGTGATGCAGAAAATAAGCCCGTCTAGTCTGCCCTTAAAGTGCATTTAACATTCTGTTGCCTCTCCATTTTTAAATTCCACCTTACCCTTCCTATACCTGTCTTATGCTGTCATTTATGCCTACTTTGATTCACTGTATCATTCCCATTTTGGTGGTGAATTCCAAGGGTCCATAACCCTCTCCATATGGAGATTCCAGGAGCAGCTAATCCCTACAGAATGTTGCCTGTGCCCCCTCCATCTCTGTTCTTCTTGTTTATGATGACGCTTTTCACGTCTCTGGCATATTCACATGCACTTATCAGGAAGTGTCTGTTCTGTCTTTCTTTTAACTGTGGTCATAGCCTTTCTCCTCCATCCCATGGATCATGCCTTCAGATTTCCTTTGGATTCCTACAGCATCCTAATGCTGTTCTCCTTGTAAGACCTCCAGATCTGCACACAGTACCCAGGATGTGGCCAGATCAGAACCTGAAATTTCTAATATTAGCTGTTTGCTTCAGGAGTCATTCCTCTTGAGGATGCACCCCACTGTTAGCATTTGCTGTTGCCAGTGCTGTCTTATTCTATTCCTGTTGCTGCAGTCATGGTTTTGCTATTTATTCATTTACATTCTAATTTTTATTAAATCAGATTGATGGTCTTGTGCAAGGACCCTTTACAATCACAACCCAAGCCATAATTACACAAACACATTTCTTTTGTATCTGAATTTTCAAAGCATTGCTGTATGTATAACCAAATGGATGCTTATACTATCTCAAACACAACTAAGAAACAGGAAAGTGCATGTAAAGTTGTAGCTATCCATCTACATAGGGTGAAAATGACAAAGCCAAGAGAAATAGAGATGTGATATAACCAACTACAAGTGTTTTTCAACTATGTAAATAAGTTTCTCTAGAACATTTACAAGCATTACATCAAGTTAATTTAATGAAGTCACAGTCAGCATAGAAATGAAACAAGGGATTTATTCAGTAATGGGATATCAAGTGCTGGGAAGTCAATACAAATCAACTATAAAATGCAACAAGCAGCAGTGAATTTTAGATTTACTTAGTAAATGTTAGAAAGTTTGCTGACTGCTGAAATGCTCAAATAGTTTATCTAGTTTATGGAGAGACACCTTGAGCAAGTTGGCTATACTGGGAGTCTCAATGAACTATTTTTTGCCAACAAGTTTTAAGGCATTTGGCTTTTTTATTGTGTTTCTAAAGGCAGTGTTTAATTGCTTAAGTAACCATTGAAGGATAGATGTGTATGTGTATGTGTGTGTGTGTGTGTGTGTGTGTGTGTGTGTGTGGGGGGGGTTATATATATATGTGTGTTTGTATAAATATATATATATATATATATTTATGCTGCTAGACACATCAGTATTCAGTAAAGATTTTCTCCGAATTTCAGAAAGGTAAGCGAATCAGTTTTAGAGCAGTTCAATACATATGTTTATTAGAAGCTAAATTGCACTTATTTATGAAGGGTAAATCTTTCAAGTGCTGATGACTTGAAAAAAATCACCTGTTGAGAATGCGAAACAAAAGAAAAATTTAACACCACAGATATGTAGCAAACCTTAAAAAAGACACTATTTGCCATACACAAGAAATCCTGTTCTGAAACAAAGTTACATATGATACAAACCAGTATAGAAATGGATTCTACCTGGCGCGCCGCCACTCACCAGTGAAGGAGAATGCATCTGTATACAGTAATTATAAGTTATCTATATACTATAATTATAATTTAGTCAGATGTCATTCCTACAAGTACCTTACTATTCCATGCATCTGCCATACTAAATACGGTTACTTGGTATCGTAATCCCTGACCTGCTCTGACCCTGGGCAGTATATGCACAAAACAACCAGCTAATGTCACAAGCCTTGACCACTTCCATGTCTTCCATGTCTAACCTATGACTGAACACAATGTACATGCACATGTAATCTACCAGATACTCATTCACTGTGGTTAACCATTAGTTGATCATGCAGGTAGACAAAGGGCTCTGCCACTGTCTGACTCAGCTCTACATATCTTGTGCAGGCTGGCGTGTACGCAGCAGAAGATGAACTGAAAAATACCGTCTTACTCAAAAGGTGAGCTGCCTTCAGCTTTCAAATGTTCTACCATCTTTATTTCTTCTTAGGGTTGGGGTGTGGCATAAATGGGGGTTGAGGTTTGGCATAATGGTTAAAGTGTTTACCTCACAGATACAAGTTACAGGGTTTTTATTCTTGGGAAGCATGATTTGGCTAAAAATGGCTCCCTATGAACCCATTACCATTCTTCTTTTAAGGGTGCTGCCCAAATTGCTCCTAAGGAGAGTGCATGATAGTTTCAAATCAGCTATCTGTCTTACTCACATAAGACATGATACATTATCCTAGCTGAAGCTTCGTCCTTAGAGTTTTATTTTGTTTTTCCTTTTTTTGCAAGTCCCAGCACATCTGTATTCTTTACCAAAGAAGTTGTCAGTGTTCAGAGTGCATTGGGAGCTTTCTCTTCTCTCCCATTTCCGGCAAGGTACACCTCATCAGTCCTTTACTTCCTGACTGACCCTGAAACACCAAAACTACTATTCAGATTGTCAGCTATACAGTTGGACACTCAGTCCCCCAAAAAAGAAGGCTGGTCTCCCCTGTATTCTAAGTACAATTTTTAAGGCAGGATTCCAGTACAACAACCAATATGATTTCAGTATCTTAGATGCCTAGGTGAATAGTCAGGTATATGAATCTCAGTATATTATGTTGTGACTCTGCTGACTGAGTAATTGGCACACTCCTGCCCTTGTTAAGCCCTTGAAGAATCTTACTGCTGTTACAGAGGCCATCTGCTTCTTGATTACATGAGATGCTTTTAGCCCTTACAGGGTAGTGGGTAAAAGAAAGTGTTTGTCATTAGATCACTGCCGCAGTAGCCTAACCTACATGGGATGTATCCTTGCAGGAATGGGTCAGCTAGCTAGCTTGCAGCTTTAGGGAACCTTCCATATGCCTCAGTCACTGCCTTGCATGACGTAAGTAGGATAAAAGCAGCAGCTATTGCACCAAAACTTCAGAGCTTTCTTGCTGTTGGAGAGTGGTTTCCTCTGCGGGTTTCAGATGATCAACAGTTGGCTAGTGCTTCTACAAACCTGAGCAGATAAGTACCCCATTGTGGATTACCTTCCACATCATCATCATTTTTTTTCCTGAAGAAAAGTGCTTCTTGTCAATGAAAACAGTATGTTTGAGGCAATATATGGGATTTTTAGTGATTGCCAGTAAAAGTTTTACCTCCAAAGCTTATATTTTTATTATGTTTCACTGAGAGGAATTCCTTTAAAATATCTATTTCTTAAGAAGAAAAGTGAATCTTTACTTCAGTTTTAATTTATTTTTAGGGGCTTGGTCTTTAGGTTTTGAGTGTTGTCATTAAAAAAAAACATATGCCACAAACCAAAATTCTCTGCTAGAATTCTTTACTGAATTGTCCAAGCTCCACTAACCTTTGTCAGACACATTTTTTGGCTGACATCCTGTACTAGGTTCTTCTGTATATTCCCTTATCTATTTTCATTCTTTGTAAGGACGTGTGTGCTGTTTCTGCATGACAATGTTGTAAGGGGTTGGGGCTAGTGTGTTTAGTGGTTGCCACTAATAAAATTTCTTCAGAAAATAATTTTTCAGTCAACAACTCTTCTAGGCTCCACTATTCACCTGTGACATTCCATTTTTGGCTAGTACCTGGACCTGGGTCCCAGAATCACTATCAGTCCCTCCCCAAACTGCAAGAAAAAAAAGTGACGTGAGAAGCTTGGATCTTCACTACAGCATCATCTTCATCTTAGCCACCAATGGGTAACTCTGCTGTGGCTGTCAGATATTTAGACAAGTTATCACACTCTCTCAGTCCTCTGGTGTTGCTCCTTGGGAAACCACTAAGGTGTGGGAGGCAGGCACATCCTCTGCAGCTGTTCAGCTGCCCTGTTTGGATAAGGGAGAACCATCCTTGCCAGCATGGGGGAAGGAACCAGGGGGTGCTCCTTTTCTAACTCACTCTGAGGAGCTTCAGTCCTGGGGTA
The DNA here is from genome assembly GCF_019279795.1 of Protopterus annectens. Taxonomy (NCBI): domain Eukaryota; kingdom Metazoa; phylum Chordata; order Ceratodontiformes; family Protopteridae; genus Protopterus; species Protopterus annectens. The sequence goes on from NC_056728.1 coordinate 306,240,790, forward strand.
TGGACTGTAATTTAAGTTACTCTCTTTTTCCTGGGGGTTGGTCTCCCAGCAAAAACTATACATAATTCCCCTCATAAAGCAGATAAGCAATATTGACTGGGCATTATTAATGGGCTATTCAGAGCCTTTCAGTCTTTAATGGCAATTGTTCGCCTTACTTAAAAAAGGAAACTATTGCATCTCCCTCAGATACCAATTCCCTGTCTGATTGACAGGAATTAGACTTGGACTGTGTTTGTCATGTTCCCGTGTCAACAAAATGAGTAACCTGAATCTGAGGAAAGGTTTCATTGGGATTCCACTCCTGAAGAGTTGTCTTTTTCTGTTACTATTGCCAGAACAAAAGAACTGTTTCAGTGGGAACAAATAGAAATATCAGAGTCTCTACAGAGCTGTTGTAAATTATTATAGGTGGATTTTCCTCAACCTGAAGCTGTCCCCCCGGTGTTGCTAGCCTTAAAGGATGCATTTTTTGGCTGCCATCAGTTTGCCTGATCATCAGCCGCTCGCTCCAAGAAAGTCTGATAAATGTGTAAAGTGCCATAGTCCTACCACTTTTTTTTTCTTATTCCAGCTCAAATCCTGTTGTAATTACTCTGTCAAAATCAACTTATGACAAACTCATTTTGGCAACTAACCCTGTCCCTTCTGACCAACTGGGAAAAGCCTTTGACAGTTTTTTAAGAAAGTTTGCACTTCTTTCATCTTGGACATCAGAATAGTAAATTGTTAGGCTCTCATGCCTAAATTTCTGCCGGCTTCTATTGACAGTATGAGTAAATTAATTGCTGATTTTCTTCTTTCAGGAGCTAAAGCATCTCTGAATTCTGTAGTAATCTTCTGTGTCTTAGGTGACCAAACACTCTTTAAAATGTGCTTGTGACACTGCTGATACTGTTTCCAGAGAAGCTGCCACTGTCTCTGTCATGAGACTATTTGCCAAACTACATTCTCAGACCTTACCAGAGGATGTCAAAGCTGAGATCCTGATTGTTACCGTGGACAAAGAATTTTTATATGGTCCTTCATTTGCAGAGGTCCTTAAAAGGTTTGATGAAAATGGTAAGTAAGGAGTTAACCAAATTTTCAAACCCTTTTTTCCAAAATATAGTACAAATGCTTCTTCCAGTTCAGGTTCCTGTTTCAGGAAACATAATAAGTATTCCCAACAAAGCACATGCAAACAAAATTTCAAAAACAGTGTCAGGGAGGATCAAAGCGAAAAGGAAGGTCCTCACAGAAGCAGACTGACTGTATGCCTCCTTGGGTGTTTTCCCCTCTCCTCTCTAATAAACTTGTAAAACCATCCCACAGTCTAGGTCTTCACTTTTTTCTGTTGCACCAGATAACTACAGACATTTGAGTACTGACAATCACTCTAAATGGCTAGATACTGACGGTGTGATTCCCTTCTTCCATTTCAAGGTATTCTTCCGCTGCCTTCCAATTAAACTTTCCTGTTACCTCCTATCCTAGATCAGATGCTCTGTCAAGGGGCTGTAGAACCTATTCCTCCAGAACAAAGAGGGGAAGTATTTTATTCAAGAGTGTTTCTGTTGCTAAAGAAAAAAGGAACAGACATTTGAGTACTGACAATCACTCTAAATGGCTAGATACTGACAGTGTGATTCCCTTCTTCCATTTCAAGGGATTCTTCCACTGCCTTCCAATTAAACTTTCCTGTTACCTCCTATCCTAGATCAGATGCTCTGTCAAGGGGCTGTAGAACCTATTCCTCCAGAACAAAGAGGGGAAGTATTTTATTCAAGAGTGTTTCTGTTGCTAAAGAAAAAAGGAACATGGAGACTTGTCCTAGACTTGACTTTTCTTTCCCAAACCTTCACTTCAAAATTCCAAAATTCAGAATGCTGACTCTACAGTATGTATTACCCCTCATTCCACCTCTCAGTTTGCTAGTAACATTGGATGTAAATGATGCATACTATCAGATTTCAGTTATCAAGGAATTTGGGTGTTTTTTTTTTTTTTTTTGGTCTGGTTTATATTTTCAGTTTTCTGCCTTGACCTTTGGTTTATTTACATCTCAAAGAGTACTTAGAATGTCTCTGGCTCTTGTAATAGTCCATTGTAGATTGCATGGCATCCAGATTTTCCCAAGTTTAGGTGAATGCCTGATTTTTGCAGATTCCATCACAGGCTGTCAGGAATCTCTAGCTTGAGTAATAAACCTTATGTTCTTCAGCTGATCACTGCTGCAGTAGCATAAGCTATATGGGTTATGTCCTGTAAAGAGCATAACAGTCGGACAGCTTACCTTCTGCTTGCACAAACCATTAGTTATCTTGAGTTGAACTGACTAAAAGTCAAGTTTGGATGTCAATCCATTCAAAGCTCTCCTGCCACCAAAGAGAGGTGCAGGTTTTCGAGAATTGACGGTCAGCTAATGCTGTTCTGTTGCTGAGCAGATAAGTTCCCTTAGCAGAAAAAAAACTTCCACTTTTTTTTGTGAAAAAAAATACTTTTTTTCCATAAAATATTTATATTTTATCTAAGAAAATGTATTTTTATTAATTGTCTTTTGTCTTCTACTTACTTTTAAACGGTAGTGTCCCTTTTTAACTTTTGTGGTAAAACGCCATGAAAACTTAATTAAAACCAGTTTTTCTGTAGATAAACTGGTGTTATTTTACTTTTGGGGGTTGAGTAGATGTTTGAAATGCTTTTTACTGTGTTTTGTTGGAGAAAAGTTACTTTTTTATACTTTACCTGTTTTACTGATTACTGCTGTTAACCTTCCCCAGGAATCAAGCACCCTTTTCAGCTTAACCATGAGACACATACCAGTTTCTCAGTTGTACCTTCTTTTCACCATAAAAAGAAAAAGAATGTTAAGCAGCATTTGACAACAAATCAGGCTGATATTTAGCCTTAGCCACAGGTGGGTGACTGTACTCTGGCCAAAGCTGGTTGCTCGGACCACTTATCTTTTTTCTTGAGTCTTGGTATAGTCTCTACAGCCACCATAGTCAAGGATTTAGACACGTCCTCTGTGTCTATTAATGCGTCCTTGTCAGGCAGGGGAGAGCCACTCTTGTCAGTCCCAAAAGAAGGGCAGGGAATGGCTCTCTGCTTAGCCAGAAAGCTGTGCCCCTCCCTATGGAGGTGATTGTTGGTCATTCTTGGTCAGTTTCTTCATGAATTCCTACCAAACTGAAACAAAAAGCTAAACATGTATGTTTTCTCCTATGTCAGTGACGCTGGATAGGAGTAATTATTGGGTTTATTGCAAGCTCTTGACTCTTCTTATATGGCTGCTTCTGTTAAAAGAAAAAAGTGATTCTTCTTTTCCTGAAGAGATTCAAGAGTTTGAACCTAAATGGAGTGTGAAGGGTCAGTTGGTATAATATCTCCACAGATTTCTGATCAGAAATTCAAGAGAATGTGACTTCAGATAGTCCCTGTGAAGGATTCTCTTTCTCTGAGACTGTCTCCAGAATGAATCCGTTATTTCAGTTTTCCATCCCTCAGAAAATATTATGATTTATTACAACTGGAATTTCCTGAACCTACACCTGTTCTTCCTGTTCTTTCTGCTTTGGAGGATGTTTTCATCACAGCTTGCAATTTCCCTGACAGTCAGTCGGCTGCCTCCGAAAGCAGATGGATTATATAAGATTCCTCAGTCTTTTAAGCTTTTACACACTAATTGGTGACTTGACTCAGCAGCTATAGCTTGAGTAAACCCTGCTGCTGCTAAGCATTTTTGCAAATACTAATCCTTGTCCTTCTGACAAGGATGGGGATGGTTTTGATATGTTTGAGAAAAAAAGTATATGCTTCTGCAACTCTATTTTTAGAATTCTCACCTGTCAGGCTCTTAGGCTGACATTTATCCTGGCAGCTTGTGAGAACATGAGGAACCTTTTGGCATTTGTTTCCTCTTGTGAGGAAAAATTTGCTTTGTGTAAGTTGGTTTCTACTGTTTCTCAAGGCACTACCCATTGTTTAAAATGTGCGTATGAGACTACTGATGCAACGTCCAGGGCTGCTGCCACAGAAACTGTAAGAAGGTTTGTCTGGCTGCATTCATGAAACCTCCCAAGATGTCAAAAAAGAAATTTTGAATTCCTCTGTGGACAGAAAACTAATTTTTTGACCTTCTCTTGCAAAGGTTATTAAAAAGTGGAACAATAGGGGAAAGCTGGTTGAAGAATCTCTCAAATTTTCAGACCTCTTTCTCCATGTTTACCAAGGGATTCTACACTCCCTCGTCTAATTTCAGTAAAAAGCTAACTAAATAGCCCAAAAAAAAAAAAAAAACTTGGCAAGTCAAACACTGCAAAGGCTTTTAATAATTGGTAAGCACTTTCACACCAGAAAACAGCACTTCAGAACAGAAATAACAGTCATATAAAAACAGTATTTAAATAATACAAAAAGCAACTGTTGACGTTTTAACAAATATCACATGACATCAAAGCACCATCTCATTATCTAAAAGACACACAGTAACAACTTGCAAGTAATTAAATACAAAGTAACCATTCAGTCAATTAAAAAGGTCATGTGACCTCAGAACCGTTCGTAAAGGAACCTTACCATTCAAGCCCAAACCCTTATCAACTTGAAGTTTATTAATCCATTTAAGTTCCCTATACTCAGTTCTGTTCTTATGATCTCCCATTCTCATATCTTCCCCAACAAGTTCAATAATCATAAAATTAAATCTATGTGTGTCCCCTTCATCAGCAGTGTGCTTCGCAAGTGCATTCTTAACATCTCCCTTCCGTATAGCACTAACATGCTCCCTCATGCATTTTTTTCAGTGACCTATTAGTCTTTCCAACATAAATTGAGTGACAGAGGGAACATTGTGCAAATTTATACTAGAGCATGTAGCGGTCAAATTAAATCTATAATTAGTGTTTGTCACTGGATGTGTAAAGGCAGAAGCAATATTGATAAAAGGGCAAAAATGACATACTCCACAAGGAAAAGTGCCCACAGAATAAGATGGTACCATTCTAGATACTTTTGCTCCATAGCAGAGAAGTTTCTTCAAAGGCTTTTTTGTTTTTAAAACAAAAATTCAGTCTGTCACCCACAATATGCTTTAAGTTATCATCAGAGCTCAAAACCAGCCAGTTCTTTTTGAAGATACAGCAAGTAGTATCTACATCACTCGTATAGGATAAAGAAAATGGAACTGTCTATGAAGTGCCATTTGAGCTAACCACGACTCCTCACCTTGTGCGTAATAAGGTTTAGCTCTGTTGTGTTTCAGAGAATCAATGTCTGATCTCATAGAGTCAATCTATCTATGATCATAACTTGTATTTAAAAATTCCTGCTGCAGTCTATCAATATCATCCCAATAGTGGTTTCCCTGTTGTTGAGCCTTGGTATCCTCATCCCTTGTCGTCTTATATTCTTATACACATGCCCGGGATGCATACTATTCCTGTGAAGCAGTGTATTTCTACGACACTCCTTCCTATAAAGACCTTTATCAAAAGACATAATATCTTTTTTCACCCTGTCATCAAGAAAGTCCATCTCAACATCTGAAAGTTTATATGTAAATTTAAGAAGTCATCAAGAAAGTCCATCTCAACATCTGAAAGTTTATATGTAAATTTAAGAAGTCATCAAGAAAATCCGTCTCAACATCTGAACGTTTATATGTAAATTTAAGAAATGTAGTGGTGATATGTAAATACTCAATAAACTGATTAAAACTATCATGTACACCAACCCACAGCAGAAAAATATCATCCGCAAATCTTTTATAAAACTTTATGTGTGGAACGAAAATATTATAAAGTAGCACTTGGGTATTCTCCCACTGGGCCATTACCATAGCTAGAACATGCCCGTAGCTATGCCGGATTTCTGCTAATAGTAATTCCCTTCAAACAAAAAAGCATTATTCTCCAAAACCAGTTCTATGATTACACAGAGCAGATCAATTTGTTTCAAGCTATATTGACTTTTACTAGTCAAGAACATCCTAACTAAATCAAGGCCACCTCATTAGGCATCACAGTGAAGAACACATTTGCATCAAGAGTTACTATTAAACAATTATCATCTATCATATTATCGCATGTGAACACATACAAATCTTGTAGGAACTACTTAGTGTCCCTAAGTACTGTAATTACATTATATAATACAGGTCTCAAATATTTTTCAGCATAAATAGAAAGTGGTTCTGTTAACCAACCACATCCGGACACAATAGGTCTCATTGGTGGTAACCTTAAGTTGTTATGGACTTTGGGGAGTCCTCGAAAAACCAGAACAAGAGGGTGCTCTACTACAGAGTACTTATATAAATCAAGAGAAATGTCATTACTCAACAGGCAGTCATACAACGTACAGTATACTGACCTAACCATACTGTCTGTATCATTTTTATTAATCGGAGAATAAGTAGAGAAATCCAAGAGTAGCAAGTGCATAGCAACCAGATGAAAGGATTTATCCATCACAACTGTTGCTCTGTCTTTATCAGCTGGGCAGATGGATAAACTATCATCAAACTGAAGTTCTATCAAAGCATCATATTCACATTTAGTACAATTATAAAATCTCCTGTCATTGTTATTAACAGTTAACTTTGTAACAGATCTTGTTCACAAACATTACAGAAAGCTTCCACAGCTGGATGTAAAGCAGGATTAAAAACACAGTGAGTTCTTTAAAAATGTTAAACATTCACACACAAAAATAGTTTTAGCCATAACATTTCATGCAAATAATTCCAAGTGTGCAATAATGTCACTCAGCTCAGCCCTCAATGCTGGAATAAAGGATAGTCCTTTATTCAAAATGGAAATTTGATGTTCTGTGGGTACTTATACACAATGTTATATATTAAAGAGTTGGGGTCACATCCCACATACGTTTGGTGGTCTTGTATGGTGCTGGATACCCTGGGTTTTTTCTTCCTTTTCTCCCTTGACTCTGTGACCAATACTTCACAGTTGATCCTACATTCCTGATGGGGAGAAGGAGTGTTGGAAAAAGCTGAAAGTTATTGCTGGAAGAAGAAGAAGGAGCCTTCTTACGAACATCAGGTGGTCTCCCCACAGTCACTGCATCATCAGAAACAGATGTCGTAGCTTGAGATGATAGTGAAGCTAAAACACTGGAAACAATCTCTTCAGACTGCTGTTGACCATTCCTAGCCTTACTCAAATTGGCAGATGAATTAACTTTAGGCCAGGAAAACATGCACCCATTATTATTTAAATCCTCATCGATCACTGGGAAAAACACATCAGTAGTAGAATATTTAGAAGCCAAACATTTTGTTGACACTTAGTAACTTTTTCAAAAAAGAGAGCTCTTTGTAGGTCCAAAAAAAAGTCAGTTAGCAGTCTAATATTATTCAGGCTCACAACAAGATTCAGCTTCTGACATTTTTTCAACAATTCTGGGTAAGTTGGCTTCTTAAGCATCCTGAGCCCTCTAGGAACTACATTATAGTGCAAGCAATCTTCCATATACAAACATTGCCATTTTTAACTTATAAAGGTCAACAGTTGCTTCTTGTATTATTTAAATGCTGTTTTTATATGATTGTTATTTGTGGTCTGATGAAGCACCATTTTCTGGCATGAAAGTGCTTACTATTTATTAAAAGTCTTTGCTGTGTTTGTCTCGCTGTGTTTTTCTTTTTTAGATGTTTGTTGCTACCAGTGAGTCATTTATGCATTTTGCAGTTCTTTGCTTTCTTAACTAAATAGTCCCAGCAATGTACTGGTAAGCACACGTTTAAAAAACAGTGGCAGGGTGGTTCCAAAAGGAAAGCAGGAACCCCCAGAACAAAGGAGAGTCTATTAAGTCTGAATGACTATATGAGGGACTTTTTTCCTCCACCCACTCTACCAGTCCTTCAATCCAGCCAGAAAGTGTGAACCTCCATTTCTTTCCTTGGCAACAGATTGTTTCAAGCAGTTGGCTCCTGAGAGTAACCCATCAAGGCTATAGATGGGAAATTGTAGTCTCTCCCTCATTTTCAAGGAATTTCTCCTCATCTGATAAACTAAACTCTTCTTTTCCCTGCTGTCATCCAGCATATGTTGGCTCAGGAGGTGATAAAAGCTAGCCCTCCACCTCAGTAAGGAGAAGGATTTTATTCAAGGATATTTTTGGTGGTAAAGAAGGAGGCATCTTGGAGACCTGTTCTCAACCTTTTCTTTCCGAAACAGTTTGCAATAGTCTCCAAGTTTAAAATGCTGTCATTTCACAACTTGTTATCATTTCTTAAGGTTTTGTGCATCTGGATCACATTATCAGTTCTCTGACTTACCTTCTGGGCTATCTACTGCTCCAGGGGTGTTCCTAAAATGTCTAGCTCCTGTAATAACCTACTGCAGACTGCAAGGTACTCACATTTTTCTTTATTTAAGCAACTTGCTTATCTTTTCAAATTGTCAGGAATCCCTCACTTGAAAAAGAAATCTCCTCTACTGACTAGGGTGCCAAGAGAACATTCAGAAATCTTTTTTCTGACTCCTTCTCGCAGAATTGTTTTTTTCAGGGGTATCTACTGGACACCTCTGTTTAAAGAGTTTTTCTTCCACAGGAAAAATAGATCTTTATTTAAATATGTTTCATAGATTTTCCACTCAGACTTTTATCTCAGCAAGGAAATTCCCCAAGACTCTGGGTGTCATGGTACCAATGATACTCATGATACCTCTTCAAGACTCCACAGGAGAATGTTACAGTGATACCTGACATTTCTAAGGTCCCAGCACCAATACCCCCTGACTTTCCAAATTCCAGTCTTAGTACTTGTGAAAAGGGAGGTTATGTGATGGAGACACCAAATCTCTCAGAATCCATGTCTCCCATCCTTTATCCTTCCGTCCTGTTCCAGCGCTATCAGCCACCATAGATGCCTCAGACTTTACTTGTGGAGCTGTGTCTCTGGGGATAAAAGTGCAACATCTTTGGAACAAAAAAAAAGTCAGACCAAAACACTGCAACATAAAAGAGATGTTACCTCTCATAAATGTTCCCAAAACTCATCTGTGATCCCTGGGACTCTATAAGTGTTTATAGACAGCACCATTGTGATGTGGTATGTAAACAAGCAAAGGAAACCAGATGTTACACTCTGTGCAGGCTAGCCATGGTAGTCTGGGGTATTGCTTTTCAGCACAATCTCACTGTACAAGCATCTTACATACCATCAGAACAAAACTGTGTGGCAGATCAGCTGAACAGAACCAGGACAGACCCTTCCAAATGTAAACTAAATCAGTGAATCTTCTATGATTTGGTCGCTTTGTGGGGAACACTACAAACAGATGATTTTGCCTTCTCTCCAAACAATCAGTTGACAAACTTCTGCTCCAGGACTCCATGCAAGAAGGCCTGGAACACAGATGTTTTTCTTATCTTTTCCTTGAACAGGAATATTCCTGTATGCTTTTCCACCTTTGTGTTAATATTCAGGATACTTCTGAAGATTCAGAAGGACTCCCCAAAGACCATTGTGGTGACTCTGTTCTGGCCAGGCAACAGTAGTTCTCCCTCTGTCTGGTAATGCCCAGGGGTAATTACCACAAGCTTCCTAATAGACTGGATTTACTCATACAAGTTTAGCAGTGTTTGATACATCCTGACCTCAAACAACAGCAGCTTACTGCCTGGATAATAGGGGCGTAATAAATGTTTAAGCATTTTTTTTTCTGAGGACCTACAACAGGTATTAATGGAGACAAGAAAGCCTGTTATTAGAAAATCATATATTAGCAAATGGAAAAGGTTTTCTAGTTGATACCAACAAAATAACCAACACCCATTGAAGGCTAGTGGTTCTCTTTTTTATTTTCATTATTTGTGTCAGTCCTTATCTAATGGTCTGTCTTATTCCTTAGTCAAGGTTTATTTTTAGCCATTTCAGCATGCTTACCATGATCCTCCTATTTCAGAGCAGTCTCATGTGAAAATGCTTTTGAAAGAGGTTAGGGAATGCCATAATGGATAAGGTGTTTACCTCACAGGCAAAAGATGCAGGGTTTGATTCTCACCATGAGAAATTGCCTAAGCTCAAAATGGCCCACAAAGGCAGCTAGCCTAGTACTTACCTATGAAAGGGGTGTTGCACAAGAAGCCTCCTGAAAAATGCATGTTTCATTTTTGGGAGCTTAACTTTGTGTTAGAAAAACTAACTTGCTCCATTTGAACAAGCTCATTGGGTTGACTTGAGGTTCTTGACGTGGAGAACAGTCTTACTTACTGCTCTGACCGCTACAAGGAGGGAATCTGAGTTGCAAGCTCTTAAAATGGGTCAGCCTTACCTCATTTTTCACAAAGAACGGAATAATTTTATAATTAAAGTGGTATACAAGTTTATTTTAAGCCAATCTATGTATCTATCTCCCTGTCTTCTTTCCAGAGTCCAAGGTGAGGGAGAAAGATTACTTTGTAACTTGGATGTCTACAGACAGCTCAGGTACTAACTTGATAGAAAACATCTTTCAGGACTTCTGATCAATTGTTCATTTCTTGAGAAGGTAAGAAAATAGGACATCCATTGTCAAAACAAAGTATTTCCACATGATTGACTCATGCTGTTCCTTTTTTTTACTCTTACCTCAGAACTATTCCAGGCAGGGTCAAGGCTCATTCTAAAGGGCCTTGGCTTCTGCTGTGGCTTTTTGAAAGGGTTGGATTCTAGAAGTACTCTAAAAGCAGAAAATTGGTCCTCTGTGCATATTTTTACAAAGCACTATAAACAATTTCTTCTCCAGGTCTAGCTCAGTCTTTGCTATGACCATTCTCCAGGAGCTCATGGACTCTCATCTTTCCACCTCCCTGTAAGATATGATAATCTAATAATAAAGCTAAGGTTAATGCAGCAGTGATCAAATGAAGAACATAGGACAATTGTTTAAACTTACCATAACAGCAGATGTTTGATTAATCAGTGCTGCAGTAGCCGCTCCCTCGCTTAATTCCTCTTGTTTTGTGTATGTTTTTATGCCAGGGTGTGGACATTTATTATTATTATTATTATTAGCAGCAGTAGTAGTAGTATTACTGTTATTATTTACCCTAGCTTTAGCCTCTCTTTCACTGTTGGCACGAAAACTATAAATGGCTTGGTGCCCAAATCTGACTTTTAGTTATCTTAGCTTGAGTTAACTGATTGTCTGAGAGCGTGAAAGGTGCCATGCAGCTTTGGAAGCTCACCATCTGTTATGTCCTGGGCAGGACATAACCCGTCTAGCTTAGTGTACTGTAGTAGTGATCATTCATACATATACTGCTGTGGAAAGTTTATTTATACAGACATACTTTTCTCAGCCTGGGATTACAGATGAACAAAGATAAATCTTCTGCCACTTCATCCCACAGGGTAGTGTTTCTAGGGTGTCTGTGGGATACAGCACTCTTGATGGTCCTTCTTTCTTGAGACAAAGTGAAAAGTTACAAGGAGCAATTTCTGATATTTTCCAACCAAATTCAGGCATCTACCAGGAAATGACCTTGGGACAAAGTGAAATGTTACAAGTAGCAATTTCTGATATTTTCCAGTGAAATTCAGGTATGTACCAGGGAATGGCCTCTACTATTCTCACAATTCTTTTGGACAGACTTCATGTGAGAAAGTCAGTGATTTGTCAAATCAGTTTGGACTCAGCACAAGCTTACCTTGTCATTTCGGATTCCAGTGCTGCAACTTGTGAAAAAGGAGTTACTCTGGTGGGTTAATCAGTTATCTGTCAACCTAGGTCTTCCTTTTTCCCTTACAACCCCTACACAGTTGGTAACCACACATGCATCAGACTTTGCTTGCCTGTGGAACAAGCAAGCAAGGCTGGCTAAAACACATGTATGCCAAAGAAATTATGGCTCCAACAAATGCTGTGAAATCTCTGAGCTGTCTTTGGACTCCAGGCCCTCTGCTAGTAATCACAGACAACATCACAGTGGTGTGGTAAGTAAACAAAGACGGGGGCTCCAGATCTTATCCCCTTTGCAGACTAGCTGTGGTAGCCTGAGATCTAGCAAAACAGTTTAGTCTGTCGCTCTGGTCTACCTACATTCTGTCAGATCAAAACATTGTTGCAGACAAGCAGACATGTCAAGAACAGACCCTCATGTATGGAAGTTGTGCCCAGGGTTCTTCCAGTAATTTATCTACCTGTGGGGAACTCCTCAAATATAACTGCCTGAAGCCACAACAGACAGTTAAAGAAATTCTTGTCCAGAGCAGAACTCCTTGTATTTAGGCCTGGAAGACAGATGCCTTTTCACTCCCATGGAAGGAAGAGTTCCTGTATGCTTTTCTACCCTTTCTTCTGGTAACTAGGATTCTTCTAACGATACAAAAGGACTCGTTCACAAGAATAATTGTGTTGACTTCCTTTTTGACCAGACAACAGTGGTTCTCCCTTCTTTTCAAAATGGTCAAGGGTAGTTACCACAAGCTTCCTCCAAAATGGCCTTGCTTACCTTCAATATCTTCAGATGACTGCCTGGATGGTAGAATTTTAGTATTTTTCGGCACTGTTTTTCTGAGAACGAGAAGCAGGTATTAAAGGAGGGAAACAATTTGCTACTAGAATGTCATATATAGGTACGTTGAAAGATTTTCTAGTTAATGCCAAACCAAGAACAATGACCCTTTTAAGGCCCAGACTCCTGTGATTCTTCAGTATTTTTGTGGATTATTACCCTCTGAGCTTTCTTACTGTTCTAAAGAAAACACTGACATTGAGAAAATCCTTTAATGATAACAGCAAAGCTCTTGGGACTAAACCCTTCTTCAATATTTAATGATAACAGTTTAGTCCCGAAAGCTTTGCTGTTATCATTAAAGGATTTTCTCAACGTCAGTGTTTTCTTTGGCATATTCCTTTTCGTTTCGTGGTAGGAATTCTGTTTTGTTCACCTTTCTTACTGTTCTATCAAGATTCATTTTTAGCCATATCTGCTTGTCTACCCTTTGATCCCTACTACTTTTTACCTTAACTCAAGTAAAGCAGTTTTTGAAAGAGGTTTTACATATCTGTTCTGGCTTCTTCTTGGGATCTTAATTTTGTTCTGGAAAAACTTATGGTGTTTCCTTTTGAACCTGCACGAGGCTGATTTGAAGTTCTTATCTTGGAAAAGAGTGTTACTTATTGCTCTGACCTCTGCAAGAAGAGTATCCAAGTTACAAGCTCTTTTGGTGAGTCAGCTCTATCTCATTTTTCACAACGATAGGGTTACTTTGAGAACAAATCCTTCATTTATGCCATAAGTTGTTTCAGAGTTTATGCTGAGCCAGGTTATTCATCTCCCTGTTTTTTTTTGCAGATCCAAAAAGTAAGGGAGAAAGCATTTTACATATTCTGGATAGCCGCAGGCAACTCAGATACTGCATTGACAGGACACAGACCACCAGGATTGCCTATTAGCAGTTTGTTTCCTGTGAAGATAAGAAAAGGGGTCAAGCAACGTCAAGACAAACAATTTCTAAGTGCTTGTCCCTTGTATTGTGTTTTGTTATTCTCGCCATAACAAGAACCTTCCAGGCAAAGTCAGGGCACACTCTACCAGGGTTCTAACTACTTCTGTGGCATTTTGGAAAGGAGTGGATGGTAAAATATACCAAAGGTTTCAACTTGGTCATCTGTGTGCCTTTACTAAGCATTACAAACTAAACTCCTTCTCTAGGCCCAGAACAGGCTTTGCTTGGACTGTTCTCTAGGGCTCGTGTACTCCGATCCATCTTTTCTTCCCTTGCTTTCTAAGCTCTGGTAGTCATCTTATATAGCTTTGGCTACTGAATGATCCAATGATGATCACAGTATAGTTGTATAAGTAAAAGTTGCCATAAAAGTAAATATTTGACTAGATCACTGCTGCAGTAGCCCCACCCTACCTCCTTCACCCTATTTTTGCTAGTTTTATGCCAAGGTGTGGGATTTGTATTAGCATGGATCCCATTTGGCAGTGCACTAACCTCCCTGTTCTGAGGCAAGAAATTTCTAAAGTTTTGACCCCCCCAGCCACTGATTTTTCCCTGCTTACGTCATGCAGGGCAGTGGCTAGGGTATGTGAATGGTGCCCTAAACCTCTGGAAGCTGGTCAGCTGGTCTAATCTTGGCTGTACACATCCCAGATATCCAGCTAGTCTGATCTTGGCTGGATACATCCTATATAACTTAACACTGCAGCAGTGATGCATTCAGATGTCTACTGTTAGGATAAGTTTTACTTACACAATTGTACTGTTTTACAGCTTCATTTATCCTTAACTCTAATTATCTCCTTGAAGAAAAGTAATAAGTTGAGACAAGCAAAATACCTGTTGTCTCTTCTCCCCATAACCATTCAACATAAGGATAATTAGGTATATCACCACCTAGTTTTGTATAACGCTATATAGAAATCTGTTAGGAATTTGCCAAAGAAACATTCTGTAGTTCAGTGATAAAGACGTGCAACAATTACATCAATGATTTGCCCACTTGCCACAGATTCTAGTTTGCCCCCAAGTATTCCCAGATGAGCAGGAAAGTAAAATTCTTGTAGCTTCTCCCAGGTCTATCCTGAGGCCCCCTTATAGTGGGCGTGCAGAGAATATCTCTGATGACAGCTCTTAATATCACATCCTAATTCCTTAACTGTGAACCAACCTTGTTCAACCATGACATAATCAACAACATCCACAAAAAACACTGCAAGATGACTCCTAAAGGATCATTGAGATTCTTTTAATAACAAAGTTAACCACATTCATTTTGTCTATCTTTAAAACTTCCTCAGAACTTATTCATGACTGATGGCTTCCGTTCTTGTACTAAAATAATTATCATCACATGATGAAGTTCTAATGATAGAGAGAACAAAAGCACTTAACCTTGGTATTAAAAAAAGTCTCAACAATCTTTTTTGGAGTAATCTTGCAGCATTTTTTGTGGCCGTGGTAATTCCTTAATTGTCTCGTTTGGCTTTTCTCATTCCAAAGCAGCATCAGGTCTTCTCTGGTGCTGACTAACTCTGTAGTAAAAAAACAGGTCCAATTAATCTGAGAAGAAACCTTGTTCCCACTATACTTTCTTTTAGAAAATACCTATAGCTTGAGACTTTAGGTAAGGATGGAGCTGTAGCCTAATCTCCAAACTGAGATCTGTGTCTCAGAACTCAGCACACTGCTTCAGTACTGCAGATCAAAACAATAGCCACAAGTACTGTGGCTAGTTATGCTGTCTGTGTGCTTGTCAGCCTCACTGTCGTTCATGAACATGACTCTAGCATACTCACCCATTGTAAGTAGTTATTTCAACCCCACCCCATCCCACCACCAGCAGCACTACCACCACCTCTACCACTTGAAGGAAAAATCCACCCTTTCTTAGTAAGTACCATGGCTGTAGATTCATAGTTGCTGATTCGTAATTTTGTATTCAACAATGAATCACCTGAATGTGTGTCAGAAGTCCAACTTTTGTTAAATCTACAGTACTTAGTCCAGCAAAAAAATGTACAACTTCTGCAAAATTGCATGATCTGAGCTCTGCTGCAGATTATACAAATTCTGCAGTAGTCTGCTTATTTGAAGTGAGTGGAAATGATGTAAATCCTACCATATGTAGAAGTGGCTTAGTTAGCCTGGCACAACAGAGCGGCATGGAGACTTGTCAGCATCACAAGTAAATGGAGTTCAGTTAGTGCTCCCCAGCATCTGATGAGCCAGATAGGGAGGCGGTGAAGGGGCATGGCTTACTCACTCCCCCCAGGTGTAGTGGCAAGAGGTGCACTCACTTAGCAGTATTCTAAATTGAATGTTTTCCGTGGTGGAGACCAGTTAAAGCACCAGTCATGCTGCTGGGGAGCAGGGGGGCTTGGGAGGAAATACCTTATTGAAGTGAGGGGATAGCCTTCTCTGCAGCCCATTGCATGTCCTCTTCCCTGTACTTCATTAGATGTGTGCTGGGGATAAGGCAGTGTGTATAAGAAATCTGAACTGCCGTTGTTGGCTGCCTAAATGATGGACCATTTCTGTCATCTCTCATGTAGTGATGGGGAATGAATGGGCCTCTAGACTCTGAGAAGATCTGATGACAAGCAGTGGGGGTAAAGAGGACAAAAATAATACTATAGTCGCACTGATTTTGTGGTGCAGTGTAAATGTTGTAAATCCTAGAGTAGCTGCAGTGCCTTGCATATAGTGTAAACTGTGAATTCTGTGGTAGTTAGTATGGAATGCAGTTGAAATAAATGAACATTCAAGGACAGCCTAGTGGTTTTTGGAGTCTAGTTACTAGCAATGGATAAAAGTGTGACAGGAACTCGCAGTGACACTGTCAACAGGTGGAAGTGCATCAACCTTTGAAAATGGAAGATTGTTTAATACCTGCAGTGGATTAGGAAGGTTCCCAGTAACTATAAATGCAATTCCAAATACAGGAAATACAGGTCAGATTTATAAGAGTTAACAGTTAACCATTAACCAACTTGTTTACATACCTTAATGAATTATATATTAATAATTAACCTGCTTGTTTGCATAGCTCAATGAATAATAGTGTGCCTAAAGTGGAAAGTCATTTAATGTAAAACAGATCAGGAGCAAATCTTCCCTTCTGTTGATTGCTGTGTCATTGAGCACATGCTATGGTTCCTGTGGTCAATGTCAGTTGTAAACTAAGCATAATATACTTACTTTTACTGACCTATTGTTTTAATTATCACTGAGATTGTATGTCATGCCAATAATAAGACCAGCTGGTAACTTTTAAGTGTGTTGTATAAAAAAATCGGTTAGTTTCATAAGTTAATTACTTGGTCTTGTATATTAAATAGTGTTAAAGCCAAAGTTTAATTTCAAATATAAAGCTGCTGCTTATATTTATATGAAAAAGGGAAGCTTAATAAACATTGCTTTATTCTAATTTTTAATGAAAGGTTTAGTAAACTGATCCAACTTGCTATTGCTTTGTCTTTAACATACAAGGCAGATAAAAATTACTTTAGTTTCATTAAAACAATTTAGCCAAATACACGCATTTAATTATAAGGGAAAAAGCCTTATAGCTAAGTCAGTTGTACTGCATTTTTATTTTGGTACTCCCTCCTATAACAGTGTCTTCCTAATGCTTTCTGTTTCGGCCTTTCTCATTTAAGGGCCTCTGATATTCTTGGAAGTTTTCATCTTTAATAAGCTCAAGTTTCCTGATTTTTGCAGTTTTTAATTTTCTGTCTTATTTTTAAAAGAACAGGATAGATAATTTCTCCTTTCTTGAGTTGTCTGTTTACTATTTTTTCCTTCTTATTGTGATATGCGGAGATTAGCTGTGTTACACTCACTAATGAGTAAGACACTGTCCGGTTCGATTCTCAGCTAGAGCGTCTTCTGCATGGAGATATGCGTGAATGGGCATGCCTTCGTTGAAGGTTGTGCGTCAGAGCTGGCAACTCGGCACGTAAAAATCTACTGCCAATCATTAGCGGGCCAGAGTTCCGTTGTGGTGACCCCTAACCGGGAAAAGCCGAGAAAGACACAACAACAACAAAAACAACACTCACTAATGAGTTTCTGGCATCTCATACGGTTCATACCTCTCTCAACTGTTCAGATTTTTGCAGAATGCCCAGATTTGTGTCTTATATTTTTGGTCTGTTCTTCATAAAAATTGTGGTTTTCTAGGAAATCAGTGAAAACTGAAGTTAGTAAATAGTGACAGATATTTGAGTTTCAGACTATACAACATTCAGAAAATGCACACTAATATAAATCCTGTTATTCTAGCAACTTTCTAAGTTTATAAAAGCAATATTTAAAATCTGTCCCTATTTTTGGGCCTTTTTCCCACAGTTATTTTAGGCTTTGTCCAGATTTCTTGGATTAAAAGGTTGAGAGGTATATTCAGACCTGAGGGAGTCAAAAACAGATCCAAATACATACCTATATGTCTTGATTAAAAGTCTTTAACCCATAGCTAAGAAACTGTGAATCGAGAAATATGAACTGATTGGAGCCCTCAGGCTGTAAAGGTGAGTTAGTTGGGAACCCATTATTGGGTGTAAGTTTACGTGCACTGGTACATCTTGTTTTTTTTCTGTGAGTATGTGCTGTTCTATCTTAGCACTTAATGCTACTGCTTATATTTTTGGCTGCCTTTATTTTTTACCCACTGAACCTGCTTGCTTGTTCGTGTAATTAGGGGCACTGCAGTAGTAAACACAGACTGAAAATCTTTGTTAACAGTGTTATATACATTACTCTGCATACCAGCAAGTATAGAGTGAAATAGTTTCTTAACAGTGTTATGTACTTTGCATAGCATCAAATAATGTGGAACAAGTTTTAGCCATGTTTTGGGACTGACCACATTTTTGGCATTTTAGTCATAGGATCACAGGATCATAGGAAGTTACTAGGCTATTGTCCCTGAGGCCCTTACAAGCCTAGCCAAGAATTTAGTCCATGTTCCAACAAGTCAGCACCCTATGCCACTGTTCAGCAGAGACACAGGTGGAATCACAGGGGTGTATTTTCTGTTCCCCATCCAGTTATCCAGGTTACGCTTAAAAAGGATTAATGAAGTACTCTGCTTTGCGTGGAGAGGGAGTTTATTCCACAAAAGGGGGAGTCTCTGGGACACAAATATGTCCCACCAACAAGTCCTATTGATATCACAGACCAGGATGAGGTCGCGCGTATGAGTTACTCGAGTGGAGCTTGACTTGCGGATAGGCAGCAGTCCCATCAGGGCGGGATCTGAGATTGCTTTGTATGCCAGACAGAGGTCACCTCTGAGGAGTCTGTAGGAGTCTGAGAAGAGGTACAGGGCTTTTTGTTTGTCTGTGTAGGGTAGATGTTTGAGGCCCTGGATTCTCCGGGTGAGGAATCTCTGCGGTCTCTCCAGCTGCTGCATGTGCTTTGTCAGATACATGCCGAAAGGGGCATTATACTCAATAATGGGTCTTATAAGGGAAGAATACAGGGATGTTATGACCACCCTGTCCCTGGATGAGATACCCTTACTAATGAGGTGGGCCATATAGAAAGCATTCCGTGCAATGAGGCAATATGGTGGTCAAAAGTCAGTTTGTTATCAACCTGGGTGTCCAAGTCCCTCACGACTGATTGGATGCTTAGGACCTTATTATCAATCTGATAATTTCCAGTCAGTCTGTAAACAATACCATTCATTTTCACGTGTTCTTCTTTGACTCCTTATGCCACTACTCCTCAGTTTTACCTTTCTTGTCTTTTTCTCACTTGGATACTCTAGACTGTTTCTTCTACAGTGTTTCTCATTTGTAGCTTTTCACAGGCTTCCTGCAGATGAGAAATCTGCTTATTTTTGTTTCACACGTTTAATCAATTCATATGTCTCTTCCTTAATGCCTTTAATTTCATGAGAGTACTATGTCACTGGCTACTCATTTTCATAATCTTTAACTTTGGTCTGCAGTTCATGAATTTGATGATGTATCTCATTTATTTGCAAGTCCATATATTTTCTTGTAAGTTATTATGATACTTCGTGGTAAGCTCAAGTGAAGCTTCAGACAGTAAGAGCATCCTTAGGACATCAGCAAACTCCAGCTGTAGTTGCCTCAAAATACTGACCTTCAGTTTGTTAATTCCCTTATTTGGGGCTGTTCTAAGTAGCAGTACACTTTCATGCTGAACCTTAGTAAGATTTTCCTGCAGTGATATTTTTCAGTCACTGATGCTGTCAGCTGTGATGCCAACAGCTGCGCATTGTCAGGTGCAGATAAAAGCATCTGTGACGATTGGGGAGAGATGGGCAAAGGCTGCCAGCCTAGTCATATAGAATTTGATATATGATTCTGGCATTTGTAAATAAATGTAAAATACAGGCATGTTATCTTGAGTGTAAAAGAATACGGTGAAATGTGGAACTGAAAAAAATGTGACAACATTGCACTCTACTGGCCCAGTAAAACATGTTGTGACCCTTTCATGTTAGAAGTCAGCTCCACTGAGTCTGGATGAAGGTTTCATGCTCATTGTTTTAATGTTAAAGTTAAGGGCCAGAATTTACATGTGGAAGGTGTTTTATTGCTCTGGTTTCTGTTAGAGTATACATGTGAAATGTCTTTTATTGTTGTAAGTTTTTGAGCAGGTGTTAGATTGCTAAATAATGCAGTTTGTGGCCTGAGAACTCAGACCAGGTGCCAAGATGATGCAATATGAATACTGGGAAAACCTAAGTGTCAAAATGATTTAATTTGGGAGGACCTCAGCAAAGCTGTTGGTTAGTGTTTAAAAACTATTGTTCAGTGAGAGACTGGAAGCATTTTGACTTTGGACATCTAACTCAGCACTTTGCCTTATGCTCACATGTAAGTTTTAGCACTGTGATTTCTTGTAGGAATAGTTATAGGTAGTAAAGATTAATTAGGTATTTTTCTTTAAAATCAGACCTGCACTACTGTATTATTTTAAGTTTCTGTGTGATCTCTGAACTCTTAGATATCTGTGTGGTGTAGTAGTTTTGTTGTGTGTTTTAATTATTTATTATTAAATATTTTAAAACCTTCTACCTGTGGCTGGTTTATGTAGAGATAAAGTATGCTTTAGAGTACATTATATATTTATAGAGTTTACTGTAGTAAGCCCTTCCAATAAGCCTTGAGACTGATTAGTCATACTACCATTGGAATATAATATTGCATAGTAATAATTGGACACCCTTTTAAGGGCCTTTTAGTAGCTGATAGTTAACTGGGTGGTGGCAGGAATTACTACCGCATGGTCTGGGTAATAGGGGCACAGCTGGAGAACCTCTGACAGCCTTTTCCCAGGAAAGTCTGTGTGGTTGTATAACCTCTTCTCAAAGTGTGTGTGTGTGTGTGTGTGTGTGTGTGTGTGTGTGTGTGTGTGTGTATGTGTGTGTATGCATCAACTACCTGGGCAGAGACACGAAGCACTGGTTGGACAGAAAGGGTACTGAAGGTTTTAGCTTGCCCAGTTAGGCTGAGACCTGGACCCTATAGCTGTGCCAGTGGGGAGTCATAGTGGGGACCTGGTGAGCAAAGGAGCAACCAGCCCCAGACTGATTGTGATCTCTATGTACACTTAAGAGAAATTGTACTTTACTGTGTGTATTAGTTATCCTTTTCTCTTCTCAGAGACGACCTCCCTAGTGTTAGTGGTGAGGATTGAGGCTCCTTGATTGCTGGGCCAGGGCACGGTCATCACAGCATCTACTGAAGTTGCTAGGGGTTTTATATTTTCTCCAAGGTTACGTAATAAGTGGTGCCACTGGAGGCACCTGAGCTAAAGTGTTCCAGGACCACAAGTGCATTTTTATTGGTGGATGAAAGACAGTGCAGTGAGTCTTCAGCCATATCATTAGTAGAGTCAGTAGAAAATAAAGACAGGCTAGGTTAATTTATTTTGACTTATTTATATGTACTGAGAGGAGGACAGACTTTATATGGACCAAGAGGAGGACAGACTTCATATCTGTGAAAAAGAATGGAGCTATGTTGAATGTTTAGTTTAACTTTGGCAGCTTGAAGAGTGAAGGGAGATTAGATGTTGAGTGCCAAAGTTAACAGATGTGGAAAAAGTGGGACAGTATGATATTGTGTAAAATCTTGCCAAAATGGATGTTGAATCTGTCAGCTTTTTCAGCAAAGCTGTTACCTATCAGGGTATAACAGGTGCTGCAGCCACGGCCAAAATGTTTTGGACTGTTCTCTTTTGCCGTTTAGGTTGCATAGTTTTGGTATGATTTTTTCCTTTATCAGGGGTCTTCACGCGGTAATCTTTTTCTGATGAATGCTTTGCTGTCATTAGTTACTCTTCCTCCAGGTCAAGTTTATTCTGAAAGGTTGTAGGTGGTATCGTGGTAGCTCAGATGTGAGACATGACTTCATATCCTCCTAGGCATCTGTAAAGATTCCCACAAACTCATTTAGATGTGTGTAATCACCTCTGAAAAATATTACATCAGATAAAGGGGGAGGTGTATCTTCTGTTTAGGCTGTGTGACTGCACCATTAAACACATCGGGTTACACTGAACAGTGTAAATTTTGCTTTGCTGGCAGGTCCTTAAATGTGTTCCGGCAACTTCAGGAACTAACTGTAAGCATTCATTCTGTAGAAATAAGAAACTCATCAGTGTGAACTGTAGTATAGTTCTGTTTAGCTGTTTTTATTGCATTCAGGCTTTCTAAAGAATCATAACTAGTTGTACCAGTGACCTGTTATTAGAGACCTTATATAAATGGGTGATAACCTCTGCATTTTTCTTACTTTCTACTTCTCTATTAGTACTAGCTGGGTTAATATAAAACTGTTGTTCAGCCTCTAGACTTTCAGACTTAGTAGTCAATTCATCTGCCTTGCAGGATGATCTTCTTTTGTCCTCCTCTAGCACAATAACAGTATTTTCATTCCATTTACATTTCCTTCCAGCTGCTACATATGCTATTAGAGTGCATTTAATTCACTTTTCTTATACCTCTATTTTTTTTTCATTCACATTGTAGCAGAGCAAACTTCTTTACCTGTGGGGAATTTTAAGTGCTACTTGGAAAATGCAACATACATCCACGGTGGTGCAGCGGTAGCTTTGTTGCCTCACAGCAAGAGATTCTCCCATTCGATTCTCGGCTGGAGTGCGGGGAGTGCCTTCTGTGTGGAGTCTGCATGTCCTCCCTGTGGTTGGGTGGGAGTTCGAAAGACATGTGTGTAAATGGGCGCGCCTTCGTTGAAGGTTGAACGTCGAGATGGCACCTTGGCGTTCGTGAAAATCTATTGCCAATCATTAGCAGACCGGAGTTCCACTGTGGCGACCCCTAACCGGGAAAAGCCAAAAGACAACAACAACAACTTGGAAAATGCAACATGTTTGCCTTCGTAGTCACTTTTAGACCAAAGTACCTTCCTTTAGCTGTAGGGAGGTGATTTCTTTAAACACCTCACCATTAGCCAAAGGTCTGTGAGTAGTTCTTATTTTCACTCTTAGTCTCTTCAGATTCTGATGTTAGTAACTCACTGTGAACTTGCAAATTCTATCACTTTATTTTCAAATCAAGAACAGTGTCACAGACAGTCTGCAAACCATGCAGTATCTCATCTCAGTAATTCCTTAAATATAATTAGCTTAGCCTTCCTCATGAAGGAAGGAACAGTGTAGAGTGGGAACAGGCAGGGCATAATTGCCACAAGAGTCAGTAGCCTTGAACCTTCTGTGATTCCTTTACAGTATCAGCTTGGACATGAACATGTGTTCCCTTCTGTCATTCAAGATCAGTCATAATTTCTTGTTGCTCTTCTCTGAGTCTAAGCACAAGTTTTTCCAGATTTACTATTTCTTTTCTGTATTCGGAATATGTAGACTCCATTTTCTTTCGGCCTGACACAGCCTGGCCTTTTCTGGACTGGTCATTTGCTTATGTAACTCTTTGAGTTTACCATTTGTAGCTTCTTTGACAGTTACATCAGGGACTTCCAAGATTGCTGCATGCTGATTAGCAGCATAACTGTAGCTTTCACAGTGTGAAAACAGAAAATGGGAAAAAGGAGTGCAATTGAAAATGTTTTTGTAATATAAATACACTCACTGCCTGGATGCCAGCAAAGAAGGCATGTGGAAAACATGAAAGAAAATTGAAAGAAAATCAACCAGAAAAGGTGAAGAGAAAATACTGTCTGGTAAGGATTCTGCAACTGTTCACAAAAAGCAATCATACTAGCAGAAAGAGTTGATCCTGACAAAATGGTGACAGAAGGGCAACGTATTAGAAATTGGAGACAGCAGAGTGCTTGTAGAAAATGATTATTCACTGTATACAAGACAGAAGAGAAGCAAATTTATCCCAGCTGTCAGGGAATGTTGAGAGGTAGTGTGAGATTCAAGTTGCTGTATCAGCTGTCTTCAAAGTATTTTTCCTTTAAGGTCAAAATCATTTTTTATGTAGAAAAGAATAAGGAGGAAATAAAAAAAAATCCAAAGGAAAGTGAGTCAGCAAGCAGAGGGAGACTATGCCAATGACACCTTTTCCAATGTTCCAAAAATGCGCCAGAGAAAGAAAAAAGCACAGGAGTTGACTAGAAGACTCAGGAGTACCTTGGACATGAATCATAATCTGGTTCTGGGAGATGGAGATGAAGAGGAAGAAGACCAGCAACTGTAAAATTAGTGAATAAATGGAAGACTATAAAGCATCTTCCCACATTTGTGAAATATGGTTTTACAAGAAAAAGTGGCTGAAAATGCTGAACTTTTGTTGACTTTCTTAAACTTGTGGGTGGACTGTAAATCATATACCCAACAGTATATAATTAATGTTTAAAAGGACACTTGTTGTTTCTTTCGGCTTTTTCCGGTTAGGGGTCGCCACAGCGGAACTCCGGTCCACTAATGATTGGCAGTAGATTTTTACGTACCGAGTTGCCAGCTCTGACACACAACCTTCAATGAAGGTACGCCCATTCACGCATATCTCCACAGAGAAGATGCTCTAGCTGAGAATTGAACTGGACAGCGTCTTACTGTGAAGCGACAACACTACCGCAGCACCACCACCGCACAATGTTTAAAAGGACACTAAAAGGGGGAAATAACTGTAAGCAAAACAGTTTTTGTTGTTATTAGTATTTGTATAATTTCATGATATAATCTACATTTTATATACTGTGTGACGACCCACCACTGGACTAGTAATCGAGGAGCCTCAATCTTCACCACTGACAGCTCTGGGGGACGTTCACTGGTAGGATAACAGGTACACACAGAGTATTTCCAGATGCAGCTCTCTGCATCAAGTGCAATTTCCTTTAAGAGCACACAGAGACCACAGTCAGTCCGGGGCTGGTTTCTCCCTCTTTCTCCAGATCCCCAAATAAGACTCCCCACTGGCACAGCTATAGAGTTGAGATCTCAGCTGAGTGTCCACGCCAAGGTGTCCAGCACCTTCTTTGTCCAACCAGTGCTTTGTGTCCGTGCCCAAGAAGCTGACACACACACTCTTTGAGATTTGATTTACACACACACACTCACACACACACGCGCACGCACGCACACACACACACACACACGCACACACACACACACTCACACTCACACACACACACACACACACACACACACACACACACACACACACACACACACACACACACACACACACACACACACACGTGCACACATAACTGGGAAAGGCTGGCACAGGTTTACTAGCTATGCCCCCTTCTGCCCAGACTGTAAGGTAGTTATTACTGCCACCAAACACACCTGCCAGCTACCTTAAGTCTCTACCAAGGGTACTGAATGTACTGTGTGAAATTAATATTAATACAAATGGTAGTTTGACCAAGAGCAAGACTATTAGGAATGGCCCACACAGTGTCACCAAATAAATATGCTAGTACTCGCAGAACTTAAATATCTCTACAAAGATCAGCCACAATGAAAGGTTTAAATATATTTAATAATAAATAATAAAAAAACAAGACAATACTAAATATCAATTCACAGTGACATCAGAGTTCAAAATCACAGGAGATATTTAAAACAACATTGAAGTACAGGCTCAGACAAATAAAGTAAAACAATATCTAAACTAAGCTTCACTATATTCCTGACTGAATCTAACAGAGTTACTGTACCCTAGTAACTTACATAATAGTGCAAGGCAGATGGTGTAATGAATAGTTCTTCTTGTTGTCAGGCCTAAGACCGAATACAGAATGCTCTGTCTGTCTAAGAGACTTCTGAAAATAATATCTAAAATATTACTTCGGGGATAGCTTGCAGAATGACATAATTTCTGGTCTTCTGACTTCTAGTTCTCATGCAAACCCCCTTTGCTGGCAGCTGGCAGTATTTAGCATCTACCCGTAAAAATACACACACAAGGGCTTTTGCTCATATCTTTGGCAGGTGCTGGAAGTCATAAAACAATTGCATACCTCCACATTTCCAGGTAGTAATTAGTTCATCCCAAAGACAATACAGAAAGCTTCCTAGTACAGATTTTGTGTCTCTGGCTGCCTTGAAACCTATGAGAATAGCATCTTTATGGCCTAGTCTATAAAGTGATTTAATTTCAGATGTTTTTCTAAGGTTTGCTGGACTGAGATTAACCTTCCAGTTTTCTCTGTCAAAATATATACATTTAGGGTTCCTATTAGATAACTGAAGACACATTTTGTCGAATGCGTCTTGGTCAAACTTGAAATGTTGAAAAGGCAAAATGACGAAGCGGCATATAAGCAAATTATTTCCCTGGGAAAGAAGTCAATTGGCTGCTTCGTCACTTTGCCATTTTTGGCACTGTAGATCTCAGAGTTGGTATATTTAAGTAGGGGGGTGTGGGGGCAAAGCCCCCACTTTATGTAATGTTTTAATTTTTTTTTTGGGGGGACAGCGATTTCTTTCCCTGGGGAAAAAAAATCGCTGTTCTGGTTGTTCGATGTCTTGTGAATTCGAACTTTAGAGTTTGATATAACAACGTTCGATCATTTGATCGTTCATTGTTATAATATAGACCCTACATTTAAACAGTTACAATAGTGCATGTACATTTCTGTTCTCTCCAGCAGGGAACACTGTTGATGCATTTCAAACACAAGCACTTTACAAAATACTTTTTTAACACACGTCTGTACAAATCAGTTTGATATACGGATGACATACAGTTCTAATACATTTGTAACGCAAACATCTTGTATAAATCATGTTGATATTCACAAATGACATATAATTATTTACAAAATTCCAGCTAGCTGTGCTGGCAGTACCTCCTTTTGTCACATACTGTGAAGCACTTTTTGTGTAGTATGTAGTCGGGTATTTTAAATGTGGTGGGGGATTTTTTTCATTGACTGTTGTATGTGTTAAAGATATCAAAGTAAACAAGTACATTTATAGTTGTAAGAAATATAGGTTTTACAGTATAGCAAGAGAAACAAAGGCTGGATTCAAGCAAGTTTAATGTTCATATGCTATGATTTTGGGCTTCTGGGGTGGGGTGAGGTGTTAAAGTGTACTGATTGTACTATATGTAGAATTAGAATAGTCTCTCTTTTTATTTTACAAGGGTTAATGTCTAGATTACTACCCTTGACTTAAGCAGTAAACAGGTATTTCTAAGCATGTAGGCTTTAAAAATAAAACAAAATGATGAAAGCCGTGAAATTACCAAGCTTCTTACAGCTGAAAATATATTAGCTTGTTTGTTTTCCACTGGGAAATGTTCAGTGGAACTGAGATGTCTGCAGCTGAGTTGGCAGCTGTGCAACCTTTTCTGGGTGAAATTTACAAAGACTCATTGCTGAGTACATTTCCAATGAGACAAGTTGTCTGCAGGTGCAAACAGTTAATCCTGAGAATTCTGAGTATTCCCTGTTGAGGGAAATGCACATTTTAAAGGTACAATGGCAAGCAGTTCAATGAAAAATAAATTAAGTTTGAAATAATGGGAGGTAATAAGATGTAGCAACTTCCCTAGAAGCCTTAATACTTTAATCCATTTAATAGAACAGTGTACAATTTAGTTTTATTTATAGATGGCAGTGTACTTTTTCTTGGGACAAAATGTTAGTATTTTCTGAAAGCATACAAGCCATCTTTCATATCTGGGAGGGGATGAGAGATATGAACAGACAACAATCAGTGTAAGTGGGAGCAAAGGCTGTAGCATGCACTTTAGCATAGGTAATCTTAATTTTAGGTTAGATAGTGCCTGTAGGTGCAGTCGTTAGTTTGGAGCAATTGCTCACTTCTGGAGGATTAAACTTCATGTTTTGAAAATGTACATTTTGTGTATTTTTTCTATGTTAATGGGGGATGGGGGTATTTTGTAAATAGTTTTTGTTTGAGGGTTTTCATCAAAACAAAAGGTCTTGAAAAATGTGACATAGGTTCAAATGAAGATAAGAAGACCCAACTGTACAAAAGATCAGCCTGCCAAACATTAGTGTACGCATATAACACAAAAGTTGGAAATATACATTCAAAAAAACTGTTATGTATAATAGTCAGGAACAATAGCTTTCTATCATGATGGCTATGCTGTCCATATTATCTTGGAACATAAATGGCCTTACAGGTGTAGATAAAATGGATAGAGTATTGAAATGTATTAAGATACAGAGTGCAAGTAACAGTGATGTGGGAGACACATTTGGAAAGAAGTGAACATGTGAATTTGACAAAGAAAGGATTTCAGAATGGATAATCAGCAGAATATCAGGGACAGAGGAAATGGGGAGTAATGATACTAATTGACAGATGAGCTCCAATAGTGACAGATGAGGGGAGAAAACAAAAATGGTAGCTATGTGGTAGTAAGGAGCTATTGGCAATGTAGGAGGATTACAATGGCATGTATTTATATTCCACCAAAAACGGCTGTTATGGAGCTTAAGAAAACTTGGGGAGAAATCATCAGCGTTCAACAGGGAATATTATTTATAGGTGGGGACTGGAATTTGATTTGTAGTAGTGAGGTTCTATTAGGGACCTAGAAGGGATAACAAAAGGGGTAGATTTCTGGAAAAAAATATGAAAATGTTTGGTATGGAAGATTTGAATTAAGTAGTTGGAACTCAGACAGAATTTACATATTATTCCCCAAGGTATGATAACTAGGCTAGACTACATAGAAATTATATTTCACAGGAACATGTGCATTTCATTGAAAGTTTCAAAATACATCCAGTAACTATTTTAATCATACACCAATAAAAACTAAGATGAAAATGCAGGGTAATGAAATAAAAATAAGACACTGGTGCTTTTCCACCTACGTTTTGCAATAGAGAAAAATTTAAGGACTGAGTAGTGGAAATTATTTGAGAGTTATTAGAGAAGATAGAAATATCTTCAGAAGTTATACCTAGTGATTGGGATAAAATAAAAAATAGAGTTTAAAAACAGGGTTGAAATAAAAGAGAATAAGATATGATTGAGAAGTAATAGAAATTACTTAGAGGGGCTGATATACTTTAAAATATTGCAGAATAAGAGGAATCTCACAGAACAGAAGGAGAAGCAAATGCAGAGTGTTAAAGAGAAAATAAGGGAGTATATGGATAATATGCATACCTTTAAAACTTGCAGCTAAGCTACTATTTTTTATAAAAACACCAGAGCACAAAAACTTTTAGTACAGTGACTAGGCAACAGAATGTTGAAAGGGTTGTCACCAAACTTAGGGAACCTATAACAAGAACAATAACCAGAGATCATGTAGAGGTTTTAGAGGTATTCTGGAAATGTTATGAAAATTTGTATAAAGCATAGAAATGTGAAAATCAAGAAAGAATACAAATGGAGATATATATGGAAGATTTAATAATGCTAAGGTTAGAGGTAGATGAGGCTTAACAACTAACAGTTAAGATAAGAGGTGATGAGATAAAAACAGTGACATATAATCAGTTCTCAGGAAAGTCTCTGGGAACAGATAGTATTCCTGTGGAGGTTTGGAAATTAGGAGGGGTTAAAGTGATAAAGATCTGGAAGAGTTTGTTTAACCATATTTTAAAAAGGGGGGGGGGCACCAACATCTTAGAAGAAAGCTGCGGTGGCTGTGTTACATAAAGATGCCAAACCCCTTCAGACCCAGCTTCATATAGACCCATTTCAGCTCTAAACCACCATTATAAAGTGTTTATGTATATACTAGCTAAAAAATGACAATGGTGTTGTCAAAATTGATAGATGTGGATCAGTGTGTTTTTTAGGAGGAGAAGCAAATATTTGACAACATTAATAGAACAATGATGATGAGGGGGAAACAGAATGTAAGAAAATACCTCTGTTGTTGGTGAGTCTTGATGCAGAGAAATCATTTGACAGAGTAAGCTGGTATTTTATGAGTAGGGCATTGAAAGCATTTGTATTTTCTGACACAATAATAAGGTTAATTAGAAGGATCTATATTAGAACATCAAAGTTTCAAAACTTCGAATGTTCTAATATTGACCCCTATTCAGCAAAAGCTGAAAATATCGAAGCAACAGAAAACTGATTTCTTTCCTAGGGAAAGAATTTGGTTGTCCGTTTCTGTTGCTTCGGTATTTTCAGCGCTGTGGTGGAAAGTTACGGGTCGGGTTCAGGTAAGTGTGTGATTGAGTGCGGGTTCGGTTAGTTAGGGTTAGGGTGCGGGTTAGGTATGTGTGCGATTGTGTGGACGTGAGGGTTAGGGTGGGTTAGATGAGTTAGGGTTAGGGTGCGGGTTAGGTATGTGTGCGATTGTGTGGACATGAGGGTTAGGGCGGGGTAAGTGAGTTAGGGTTAGGGCATGGGTTAGGTATGTGTGCGATTGTGTGGACGTCAGGGTTAGGGCGCGGGTGAGGTGAGTGTGCGATAGTGACGGACCTTAGGTTTAGGGTTTGGGTTAAGGTAAGTGGATAGTTAGTGGTGTGTGTATAGTTTAGTGTAAGGTTAGGTGTAAGATTTTAGGTGTATGTGTGTGGATTGCTGTTTGTTTGGTGTGCTTGTGTTGTGTATATGTGTTTTGGAACAGCAAATTTTTCCCTAGGAAAAAAATTTGCTGTTCTGTATGTTCAATGTTTTCAGCATTCGCTGAATAGGGGTCGATATTAGAACATTCGGAGTTTTGAAACTTCAATGTTCTAATATAGACCCTAATTAGAAAGCTATATGAAGGCATTTTTATTAAAAGGATATATGAAGGATCGAAGGCAAGAATTAAAGTGTGAAGGTTCCTGCCAAATAAGCTGTGTTTGAACAGAAGAACCATACAGCACTGTCCTCTTTCCCTTTTATTTGCTTTATATTTAGAGACATTGGCAAAGAAAATAAGGGACTCAGAAATACAAGGATATAATTGCCATGGTAATGAAGAAAAGTTGGCTTTATTTGCAGATGATATTATTTTGTACCTGATTGAGACAGTTTCAAGACTTACAATGGCTATAACTATAAATTGTGTACCCACACACAAATTGGTTCAGCAATAACCATATTTTTGGGGACACGATAAGATGAAGTATTTAGGAGTATGGATTAAAAAGGCTTCTGTTTTGGCAGCTAAGGATATGTGGGAAGAGAATAAACAAAATATAATACAAAACTGGTCAACTGGAAACTTGTATTTGTGGATATGGATAGTAAGATACAAACAGTGAAAATGTTTTTAGTCCCTTTAGTCTTGTATACAGGTCAGGCATACTTTTATCACCCCGGGAAGAAGCTGTGTAGAATAATTAATAAAGAATTGAAGTTGTTTATCTGGAAGGGAAAGAGGGCAAGAATTAAGTTAAGGCTCATAAACGTAACACAAGGAGAAGGTTATAGTTTAAGGTGAAAATAGATGATGATGAAGCAAGGATGATGTTTAAGAAATAGAAGGAGGCAGTGTGGGATTTTGGATGCTGGCCCTTAAGGAGAATAATAACAACCATACAGAATGTTATATTCATGAAATTGTACTAAGTATTCTAAGAACCAAACCAATATGAGAATGAAGATTGGAGATTTTGTTAGTACTGATGACTGCAAGTAGGGGTTCAGAAAATAGGCTAGAGGGTGCTGGAATTTACTAGAGAAACCTGGTAAAGGAACCAAGATATTGGGAGCAAATAACTCAAGCAGGAAAGGTAACAGAGTGTGATGAGTCCAAGAAGACATTTGCATTGTGGGCTAGAGACTGCCTTCTTTGCCAAGGCTTGATCTCAGAGTACAGGGAAAGTGAAAGGGATAGGGGAATTTTAAGTGAAAGACCTGCTCTGGTAGAGTTTTTAGTTGACTCTAGATCAGAAGCAGCTGTTAAAAATGTATAAGTAGCAGGGCATATAAAATGTTACATGATGACTATAAGAATCAACAAGAGAAGGTTAGAAAAGGCTGTGGAGACAGACTGGAAAAGCAATTTACAAGAAAACAATGGGAATACACAAGCATGGCTCCCAAGTATGCAACCAAGTCCAGAAGGTTTAGGATCTTAGGGTGATAGTGTTTGCATATGTATTTTTATACCCCAAGCAGACTTTAAAGAACTTTTCCTCAGGTAGATAGCAAATGTTGAAGGTGTGCTGGAGAAGAAAGATGAAACTTAGAACATATGTTTTGGGAGTGCAATGAGTTGTCAGATTTTAAACATTTCCTACAGAATACTGTTTCAGAAATATTGGGTGAGTAAATAGTTGTAAGTAAGGAAATGATTATTCTAAGCTGGCTTACATTATCTGAATTACCTGGACATAGCAAGTTCTTATTAAGTCTAATTCTGCTGGCTGCCAAAAAGCAATTACTAGAATATGGAAATCAAAGTCTACACCAACTGTATTTTAGGTATCAATATTATGAATTAGATAAAAAATGGAAAAGAGATCTTTATAAAAAGGAAGAAGCAAATTACATAGAAGTAAATGAAAATGGCGGGAGCAGTACGTGCATAGTAAAGATCAGGAGAAAAATAAATGAGGTGTAAGGGGAGGCAGAAATTCAGCAAGTCTTTTGTAATGTTGGACTGATGATAGTAGCAAAGAAAATATGTGTGATGTATATCAAATATAAATGGAAAAATGTTAAAATGGTTTATTTTCAGTTAATTTATGTTTGCCTATGTCTTAAGTGATAATTAAATAAAGGTTTTTTAAAAAAACATTTGTTGCTTCTTCCTTTATCTTCTCTTTCTCTGATTTTAAAGAACTGACATTATTTGACCTTAGTTACTGCAACTTTCATTTCCTTCTTTGACTTCTCATTCTGTTTCTTGATAATATGAACCATTTTGGCATCACATCTGTTTCAAAAAATGTGGTCCTACCTTTTTTATTTTGCAGTCATTAGGCTTTGATGTGTCTGTTCATTTTTTCTTGTCCAGAAGACACAATTTGCTGCTGGCCTTGTTGTAAGGTCAGTATGTTAAGTCCAATTTTTCAGGGAGTATTGAAAGAAAATATCATCACAGAACTAGCAAGAGTTTTATTGGTGAGTTCTAGCAGTGCTGCAAGAACAATAAGTCTTAACTATATGAAATGCCAGGACCTGCTAAAGTGAGCCCTGAAACATGGAGACTGAATGGCTGAAAAAAATGGACAAGTCTGTGATGGCTATTTCACAGAATATTCCCCTTTTCTGCGGTATGGTGATCTTGTTTATATATATATATATATATATATATATATATATATATATATATATATATATATA
Source organism: Protopterus annectens (assembly GCF_019279795.1). Lineage (NCBI taxonomy): Eukaryota > Metazoa > Chordata > Ceratodontiformes > Protopteridae > Protopterus > Protopterus annectens. The sequence goes on from NC_056728.1 coordinate 306,273,896, forward strand.
TATATATATATATATATGTGTGTGTATAGGTTCATAGGTAGGTACTAGGCTGTCTGCCCAAGGGCATTTATAAGCCTAGCCAGAATGTGTTGGCTTTCGCCTCCCCTTTAAATTAGTTTCCTGGGCCTCTGTCTAGCAGGGCCACTGAAGTGATCCCAGGGGTAAACCTACAATTTCTCATCCACTCGTCAAGATTTCTCTTGAAAAGAGTCAGCGAGGGGCTCTGCCTAAAATAAATTGGGATTCTATTCCAGAGCGAGGGACGTCTCTGAGACAGGAATCTATCCCTCCAGCATGTCCTGTTAATTGTTGTGCTGAAGTTTAGTTCACTGGAGCATGTGGCTGTAAGAGATTTGGTTTTCTTGAGGTGGAGCATGTCCATTAATTTCGGGTGGACATGGCCTTATACATCAGGCAGAAATCACCTCTGAGCAGGCGGTAAGCAACCGAGTAAAGCTGGAGTTTTTTTAGACGAGCTGCGTATGGCATCTCTTTGAGGCCCTTGATCCTCTTGGTGAGGTACTTCTGTGGTCTTTCCAGCTGTTGCAGGTGTCGAGTAAGGTACATTCCAAATGGAGCATTGTACTCTATTATGGGCCTAATGAGTGATTAGTAGAGGGGGCAATGACCTGTCTTGATCTAGAGGTGAACCCTTTCATGATTAGGTGGGCTACATAGAAGGAATTTCTAACCACTTTGGCAATGTGATTATCGAAGGAGAGGTTGCTATCTACCTGGGTCCCCAGGTCCCTAATTACATCTTCCGTACTTAGTGGATTACCACCTATGTGATAATTCGTGGGCACTTTGTTTTTCCCAAAGGGGATGACTGTGCATTTTTTGGCATTCAGCTTGAGGCCATGGTTGTGGCACCAGGTATCTGTCTCTGTGAGACCCTTCTGGAGGGTGTCTGTGTCAGCCGGTGAGTCGATTATGGCCCCCAGTTTGCAGTCATCTGCGAACTTGGTCAGCCATAGTCCTCCCGTGCTTGCCTGTACCTCAGAGAAGTATATACCGAACAGGAGGGGTCCCAGAACCGAGACCTGTGGGACGCCACTTGAGATATATATATATATATATATATATATATATATATATATATATATATATATATATGTGTGTGTGTGTGTTTGGGGGTGTAGCATCTTGTCCTTGGAAAAAAAAGGACGTTTAAAGGAGAAGAGTGATGTTTGAGATTTGCTCTTCCCCTGCAGTTTCAGTCTTTTTTTTTTCCATGTGTTGGCACTTGTCATTTTGAGTACTGGCATTTCAACAGGGAACATAATAAGTGAAGACATGAAAGAATCACTCTGAGCAGAAATCACATTGAGCAGAAGCTCATTATTGGCTTATTTGCATGTTTCTGAATCAAACAATTTAACGTTGTCAAAATAGCTTTGTTAAGTATTTTCCCAGCATAGTCACCTACAGAAACACACAGACACACACACACAGACACACACACACACACACACACACACACACACACACACACACACACACACACACACAGACACACACACACACAAACAAACATACGTACATACCAAAAACTATTTCTCTCACATGGATACATACACTTACAGACACACTCACACACATAAAAAAACAGTACATTCCCATTCATGCCCCTATGCATACACACACATCTTTGCACTATGTACTTCCTGTGACACTATCATCCCCACTCCTGCATAGATATCACTGGGTGACACAGTAAAAATATGGTATGCATTTCCATCACTTTACTCTAAAATAGTGCAGTAGAGTTTGTCTTTGAATTGCTCCACCATGCTATTTCAATCACTATGTATAGCTTCAGGGCAGAACACATGGCTAATTTATGTTAGCTACACCATCAGACATTCGCGTTTGCTTGCAGCAATATAATGTAGTGCAGCTGTAGCATTGCTTGCCAGAAATTTCATACCACTGTCACAAAACTGTGGTTTTTGAATCACTCCCTCATAATTCACTGATAATACCTATTCCCAACATAGGCATAACCTTTCATATTTCAGATTTTATTGACTGAATGAACTGCTTAGTTGTTACAACTATAGAACACATCAGACTCATTTATCAACATGCATAGAAATAAAACATGTATTCATTCACTAAAATGCCATTTACTGTAACTTGTTATATTTCACCAGAGTTACTATAGTTTTTGATTGTGCACCTGAGCTTCTGCTTCACGAGGCATTTACCTAAACATTTAATGGTGGACTCATCTCTATTGGTGAACAGCTGTTTCACCAGTTCTCCCAGCTCTTGCAGAATGCATAGTCAGCAATTTGAGTTATAAATTGTAGAAAAATACCTATGGATTCATTAAGACACCCGGCATGGGCCAGGGTAAAAAGGTACTGTTACCGCAGTATTGTATTTTGTGATTCGACTTATTAGCCGCAAAGAGGAATTACCTCATCATTGGCCACTTTGTTTGTCTATGAATCACAGTTAACTATTGCAAAGTGCAAATCAGCACTTCCCATGGTAGTTAACTGTGATGGCCACATCATGTAAGCACAGGCACCTCTTCCTACCCAGTCACTGTCCCACAGACATGCGCGCACACACACACACACACACACACACACACACTACATACCCTGCACTTGTCTCTGTTGCCCAAACATCCATGATGTCTCCTTTTCCCGTGTCCAGGTAATACACAGATGATTACAGTCAGTCCTTAATGGCAGGCATTCAAGCTTCACATTTTGTACCCTTCAGTAAATGCATGCTAGAGCAAAAGTTGTGTACGAGATGGAGAGGTATGTTTAATGTGTCCCATCCATCTTCCTCTTACTTCCCAGTATGTTGTAGGCATTCTGTAATATCCAAGATGCTGAATGTATCATAAAAAGACACCTGCTGCACTATCTTATCAGCTAGTGCAATGGGCTAATGCATAGGTTTCTTGTGTCGAGGGTGCATTGTTCAAATCCTCTTTTCCCTATATTTTTATTTTATTTATTTCACATTTCTTAACTGGGCTAGTCCAACTGAGTTTGCAAACAAACCCATTTTCAGTGGAGACCTGAGAGGAAAAGCCCCAGCAAACATAAGTAAAAAAAAGTGACATTATACAAATATTAAATAATAATCACAATACAAAATAATTGTAAAAAAGAAAAGGTTATTAACTATTTGCATTGCATTGATAGTAAGCAACCCATTTTCAATAGAAACCCAAGGGGAAAGAGCCCCAGCAAACATAAGCAAAGATAAGCATACAGGACAAAAGCTATTAAAAATAACAATACAAATAAGAAAGTAATTATAAAAAGAAAAACAAAAGAAAAAAAATTATGAACATTAAGGGTTGCACTGACAGCAGTGGTCTAAATTTACTACACATAAGAGTAAAAACAAAAAGATAATCGTTGTTCAAAAGAAGGAAAATGTACAAACATTGATAGGAAGTGGGGGGATAAGTAGTGTGGAGAATGGGAGAGGAGAGAGAAAGGAGGAGGCTATAGTAGTAGAGCTGAGGGTTTAGGAGGTTAGTTTAAGCAGACGTTATTAACAGAGAAGGAAAGTTAGGAGATGCAACAGGTTATACAGAAGGACAGACTAAGACTACATGTGGTCATGGCAAAGAAGTAGGTGGGATTTAAGCTCCTTTTTAAAACAAGGAAAGGAAAGGTTGGATCTAATATGGAGAGTGAGTTTGCTCAAATTTAGTGAGACAGAGTGTTTGTAAAGTAGTTTGCCAGTATTCCTTTTGGGTTTATAAACTGAGAGAAGATGCTGATCTGCACTCCGGAGAGGCCGGGGGGATAGTAGAGAGTAACGTGGGAGGTGAGAGCAGGGCAGGCAGAGGGGTAGTTGAGTATGGAAAAGGTAGTGTGGAGTTGCGATTGTAGGAGAAGATGCGGAAATTCCAGCCACTGAAGTTGTTTAGTGAGAGGCAGTGAGGTGATGAGAGTGGTTGTATGTTTGTTCCAGTTTCTGCATTGAGGTAGTTTGGATATTGGTAAGGATGAGGGAAGCATATAGAAGACTAGGTAAGAGAAATGCCTGCACAAGAGTGTGTTTAGTGGCAGTAGTGAGGAATTGTTTGTTCCTATAAAGTAGTCCAAGTTTTTGTTGGGTTTTTTTGATGGCCTGTTGTATGTGCAAGTCAAATTTTAGTCGGTCATCAATTATTACACCACGGATTTGGTGTGTGAGGCAGGGGAGATAGTGGTGCCATCTAGAGAGGAAAGAGAAAAGTTGGATTTAAGGTGTCTGAGGTAGAAAGAGAAGGAGTTGAGTTTTTTTCGGGTTAAGGATTAGTTGATTATTTCTGAGCCATTTTTCAACAGAGATAAAGGAATTCTGTGTTAGTGTGTGTAGTTCAGAGATAGTATTGGAGATAGATAAGAGAGTAGAGCTGTCTGCATATTGTATTACAGATGAGAGACTGCAGGATGAATGTAAGTTGTTGGTAAAAATGTTGAAAAGGAGCGGTCCAAGTATGGAGCCTTGGGGTACTCCTGTTTGAACAGCAAAAAGGATGAGAAAGCCTGCTGCTATCTAACAGCTTGTTTTCTGCCAGTAAGGTAGGATTGGAACCAGCCAAGAGTAGAAGAGAGGTTTAGGTCTGAGACTTTGTTAAGAAGGATGGGATGAGACACAGTGTTGAAGGCTTTAGAGAGATCAAGGAATAGACAGGAGATGAGGAGGCTGCTGTCCCTAGCTTCTGCAACTTTTTGAGTAAAGGATAGTAAGGCAGTCGAGGTACTGTGTTTAGGGCGGAAACCCTGTTGCGAGCATGTGACGAGATTTTCATGAATGAGATAGGACAGTAGTTGAATATGAATACATTTTTCAAGGATCTTAAGAGAGCGGTGAGAGAATAGCAATTGGTCTGTAGTAAGAGGGTTCAACAGAGTTGCCACCTGTGTGCAGAGGAGTGGTATAGAAGGATTTTCATATTTCTGGTACAGTAGATTCCTGAATGGAGTGGTTGATTAAGATAGATACAGAATATGCAATAGAGTCAGCAGCAATTTTCAGAAATTGTGGGGGGAGTTTATCAGCGGACGGAGAGCATGATTTTAGCTTAAGAAGCAGGGATTTGATATATTTAGTAGAAACAGGTCACAAGGTAAAAGACTGAGAGAGAGAGAGGAGCATAGAAGTTTGGAGAGAGGTAAGGGTGTGTCAAAGGAAAAAACTTCAAAGACCAATACACGTAAGGTTCAGTCAAGGCACTTTTAATTGACTTGCCGCAAGGAGACAAAAACATGCAAATACAAGGATTTGTCTAACTACTAACAGGAAGTATGTTCATTCTTATACTATTTTACAAGACATGGCCTTCTAAGCTGACGTAATCAAGCACAACTTTCAGTATTGTTCTACAGCAGATGTTACTCAGATTTTCTGCTGACATGACTAGATTTGTGAGAAACTTTTGAGAAAAACAACCTGGCCTTGGTGACCATTAATCCCTTTACAAGCTTCTATTGTACAGTGTTACATTTCAAGGTACTTTTCTAATTCAGATACAAGCAAATGCTGATTGCAGTTCATATTTTCAAGCAGGCTTTGTACTAATTATCTGTAACTTCTACAGCTGTGTATTTTCTCATGGCACAACGGAACTTCTTGTCTAAGTTTCATACAAGTAGTATTGTTCTATTCATTATTTTCCTAACACAAGCAGAAATCACCTGCTTCTCAGTAAATTTCCAAGGCACAAGCAAGATTTTAGCTAACAGTACAAGGTCAGAAAGCAACTGCAGTTTGTACAGATTTATGCAGTATGAAATAGAATAAATGTGTTAACCCTTTTCAAGCTCTAAATGCACTAAGCATATTGCCAATACACACATTAATACATATTTTTCTAACAGGGTGACAGAGAATAGTTGGGATGAAGAAGAGTTACCAGAGGGTAGGAGTTTAGAGATGCTGTCTATGACGTGTTTGTTGAGTAAGTCTGCAGTTTCAGTGGGAGAGTGATAGGGGAAAGGGTTAGGGATGGTAGGAGAACCAGTGTGGAGCAGGGAGATGATAGTACTCCAGAATAGTTTGGAATCATTTGGGTGAGACCCTTGACATTTAGTGAAATATTGGCATTTATCCAAAATAATATGTTTTTACGCAATTTCTGAGTTGCTTATAACCTTGGAGAAAGGTGGAAATTTTAGTGGTTTGCCATTTTTTCCATAGAGCATCTCTTTCATGCATCAAAGCATGAGTAGCTTTGGAGAGCCAGGGTGTGAAATTAGATTTGATTCTGATTTTGCGAGTTGGGGCAAGAGAGTTTAGGACATCAAGGAAAATGTAATTGAATTTAGTAACAGCATCATTGAGTGGGAAAGTTTTTAGGAAATGCCATTTGATGGCAGAGAGTCTATAGTTAAAGGTTTCAGGGGAAAATTTAATCAGTTTCCTACAATCTCTGTACAGATGGGGCTTAGAGAGATGAAGATAGTGCCTTAAGATAGAGATGGGAGAATGGTCACTAACAGAGTCAGGGAAGGTAAAAGGGTTACAATAGTTGTTTGGAGAGTTGGTCAAGATGCAGTCAATTTTGGAACCAGTAGTGTTTTTACTGTAGTGCGTAGGGGTAGTGATCAGTTGTGAGAATCCATACAGGTTTATGAAATGTTGGGGTGAGTCACCAATAAGGGAGTTCCAATCTATATTAACATCTCCAAGAATGATGGTTTCATAAGGGATGGAGGTGTTTATCCATGAGAGTATATGTTCAAGGATAGGGATGTTTTTACCTGGGGGGGGGTATAGATAAAGGCAATAGCAAACTTCCTATAGTTATTGATGTGGCAATCTAGGAGCAGTAGTTCAGCTGGGGAGAAACTAGGAAGGGTAATGTCTGTAGGTGTTAGCGTCAGTGAAACAGAGTACAAGATAGCCACCTCACCACCTTTTTTGGGTGTCCTATCAGACCTAGAGATATTGTATTGAGGTGGGAGAAATTCAGAGGAATTGATATGAGATTTTAGCCAGGTTTCTGATAGGGCCAGGATGTGAGGTGTGTTTTGGGCCAACCATGTGTGAAGTTGTTGTTTAGGCTTTGGATTTTCATTGCAGAGATAGTGAGATGTTTGAGGCTAGAGGTATTTGAGGATGTTTTTTGGGGGGACAGCAGATGAAGGTGGAGGGGGATGAAAAGAGGAGAGAGATGGATGTCACTAGAAACCAGAAGAGCAAAGACAAGTTGGAAAAGGTGAGGGTGGTCAGTAAGGGGAATAGGGTACTTGAGTTTGGGCTTAGGAGTAAGAGCGGGGTAGGCCACAAGTTTAAATTTAAGACATTGAAAGGGGGAGAGACAGAAAAGAGAGGGGGCAATATTCATTGGAGCTTGGTTATATGTTGGAAGAGGTCTAGGAAAGGGAAAGGTGGGGGAAGATATGGAGCTCAGTGTGGTAGGAAGTGCTTAGGACTAGTGAGATTAGAAGTGGGAGAAATAGCAGTAAGGATAGCATTGTGTGATGGAAAAAGGAGGGGAAGAGTTATAGGGAAAAATATAAAGAAATATATTGGGGAAGGGTGGTGGCCAGAAATAAGCGGTGTGAGGGAAGGAACAGTATCAAGGGGAGGAAACAGTGAGTATGTGAGGAGATAGTAGGTGTGCTAGGGAGTGAAAGAGTTAAGTGTGAGAGAGGCAAGCCACAGAGGAGACAGCCCAAGGTGGGCAGGGAAAAGGGGAAGATTGGTGACAAGGTGGGGAGTGATAGGGTGAGAGCACAAGTTACAATGGTGGGAATGGACTGTGGGAGTGACCATTCAATGAGGTGACAGTATAAATTTGAGGATACTTGGGGTGGGTGAGATTTGGGGGTGAGAGGTGAGCAAAGTTAGCCCGAATAGAGCAAGGGGGAGCGGAGCGGGCAGAACCACACCACAGGTAAATTTAATGTAAGGGCCTAAAACCTGCACTCAGCAGTTTACTTTTACTTAAGTTTTAGCAGGAAAGACGGACCAACAGTGTACAATTTTGAGGTTTTTATCAGGGTTACTTGTTCAGATGTCAGGCAAATAAGTAAAACTTTCAAACAGGAATCTTTGTCTGAGTGTTAGAAAGCCACAAAGGTGCAAGGTATAGCTGTAATAAAAGTTAGGGACAGAGAAACAAATGTATGAGTCAGTTTACTTTAGTTACAGGGGAAAGAGGCAAAAAGTATAGCAGAAAGAGCCCTATGGCTGACCAAAATGGTGGCTCACTTTGTTACACAGCATGGTAAAAGAGAGCTTAACAAAAGTTTTTTTTATATTTGTAACCTACATATATTATTTTTGTTCCATATATAATATTTAAAATGCAATCCCTGTTGTCTAGTAGTAGTGCAGAGGACTAATATTCACTGTGAGAAAGAACAGGGTTTGAGGTGTGCTTAGTGCCTTTTAATGCATGGTACTTTTCTCATGGTGTTTAGTGGTTCCCCACACTTTTTATTTAAGTATGATGTCTAGTATTCCCCTACCTTCTGATCCCCATTCTGTTTACATACTGTTAGGGCACAATAATTTTTAAGAGTTATCCCTGGTGACTAGTGCCCCCCCCCCCCCCCCCCCAAGCTTTGTACTGATAAAGTGCCATTAAAACATGAGAATTAGAGATATCCTTGGTGGTTAATGATTCCACCAAACCCCGTCCTGATAGTTATCTATGGTGGCTAGTGTTTCCTCCCATATAGACTCTGTTCATTAATCTAGACAGACACACACACACACACACACACACACACACACACATACACACACACACACACACACACACACACACACACACACACACACACACATACGCACTAAGCAGTCTTCTTCCCATCTGATCACAGTTACAAACACTCGTCCATTCACCCATAATCACTTACACACACACACACACACACACACACACACACACACACACACACACACAAACACACACATGCGCGCACTCACATACACACAATACACACACACACACACACACACACACACACACACACACACACACACACACACACTCACATATGCACATGCCGCCCTTACCCCCTGTAACTCCCCTTACCCCTATATCCGAGGAAGACAGACACATGAAGCAACTCACATACACTCATGCACACACCTCCTAACCTTACCTTACCAGTAAACTCCCCTTTTGGCCATGTTCACTACTGTAAAGTGCAAGGAGCGGTCATGCTAATTTACATATTCAAGCACTTCTTTAAATCACTAAGTCTGTAGATGCCTTCCCTGAGACAGTTCCAGAGGAGAGAGTAGATGACTAATTAGCATATGCATGTCTCTCCTAGACTGCTTCATTAGCAGGTAGCACAGCCACTGATACAGCCCATCATGGTGCTACATGTCTTTGTGCAAAAGCAACATAATAGGGGTATCTTTGAATCTGAAAAGGTTACCCTGAGGTGTATACATTGTGTATACTTCAAGTTAACCTTTATTAATTCCCTCCAATCTGTAACTTTACTATAGAAAGGGAATTTTGTCAATAGATAAGTCAAATCTTCAATACATTTGTTATATAAGCATTTTTTCCCTACCACTTTTCCACATATTCTTTAATTTCACATATTTCCATTAAGCACTTCAAATTTATATGTACCATGCATTGCCCACTCATTCATACACTGCCAATGATTTGCATCCTGAACTTTTTGACAAACTCAGATTATAGCATCACATTTCACACAAATATTCATATCTTTGGAACTATAAAGGTTACTAAAGAAATGTAAATGTCAAACTGTTCAGCACAAAACTTTACAATGGGAGCATTCATGTGGTTATAGGTCTTCAGCGGGATTTTATAAGTTATAATAAATACAGTAAATATTAATTGTGTAATGTTTTGTATAGAACTTTCATTGTCTCAGTAAACACTCAAGCTACACACATATACTCTCATATTTTTATTTTGCTCATCCATCTGTTAGCATTTGTAGGAGGCCAAGCAATTATGTCTGTGTTACTTTATCATTTAGATATTTTGAAAAATGTGACAATTATGACATTATAAATAGTATATGAAGCATCACATATCAGTGCATTTGTGTTTTATATCATGAAAGCTTTAAGATGAAATATTTCAGCAGCTTTTGTGTGGCATGGTTTGGGAATTATTAAATGCAAATATGAACAGTGTGTATTAGACACCTAGAGGGGTCAGTAAGATGTAACTGCACAAGCACATGGAGGCATCACTGGGCTATAAAATCCCTGATAAATCTGACATATAATCTAGATTATTACACTGGGATGAGTAGTTAGCAAAAGCTTAGTACATGTCGTCTTCTCATTTTTCTGTGTGTCATTTCCGTATCAGACATGCTTAATTAGCTTTCTCAGTTAAACCTATGTTCTTATTAAAGTATGTTTCTTAATACCCCAGGCAGTACTGCTCAAAAATTCTTTGCATCCTCTTAAAGATACCATTTTATTTCCTTCTATCCCCTCCACCCCATCAACTGTTTTGCCTTCCAAGCTTCCATAATCAGTTCTTTGGATGATCAGATCATCTGGATATGTTTAGCCATTATACAACTGTATAATAATTGTCAATCCCATATTCATTTCTAAAATACAAATTTGGAAATGAAGGTGGCAGTTACATAATCTTCTTAATTATTCTCTAGATGGGATTATGGTACCCTTAGAGCTCCTCATTGTACCAAACCTGTACCACATACTTCATAAAGGGGGAGAGTTTTTACTGCGTTTATGGCTGGTGGAGGGATATGCAACTACTAAGTTATCCATTTTGAGTAATACTTTGCAGGTTCCAGTGGTCTTAGATCCCAGATATTCCTCTTGTTTACTCCACTTGCTACAGAAAATTATTCCTAAATGTTTAAAGTTTGTTACTCCTACTGTCATTATCCTCCTAAGGTTCACTTTCATGACGTGCTTTTTTTCTGTACTATACACAACTAACTTGTTTTTTACTACTTTAATTGGGAATTCTTGTTGTGACATCCACCTGCTCTCATGAGTCACAGCCAACTCCTATAATAACCTTATGAATAGCCACACCCATGTACAAATATATAGATCTCCTTTTACCTGTTGAATGTTAATATACAGAAGTTTGTGGTACAGCAACCAGGTACTCGTAATCAATTGCTGTTCGCATTTCCTGAATGGGTAAATGATTGTATCTAAGTAGCCATACTTTATGCTGTCAAGGCTTGCAGGCCACTAAGGTGCCATCTGATGTACTGCACAGATAGACAGGGGTTGTAACACTGTGCCTTTAGTGTCTCCTGCCCAATTATATCTAAGAGGCTTGTATTGGGAACTGTACCACTGATGATGTGTTATGTTGTCAAACTTAAGATGCTGCAAGTAGATGCTGTTGATGTGTTAATGCACCAGAACGTGGATTTATTGTAGGCGCTGCTCTGTTTTAAGGTTGCCAGGAGTTGGTGAAGAGGAAAAAGGTGTTTTCATTCTTAGTACATTTTGTCTTTTCTGTGAATGGCATGATCTCGGGCCTGTTGTATATGTAGAGATCAGGGGTGTAGGGGCAAAACCACTGCTTCAAGAGGTGCAGGAGGAAATAGCTCTCTTCCAAAAATTATTATTTTGTTTTGTAGATCTGTTTTGTACAGCATTTTTTACAGTTATTATGCATATATATTTAGATGCTGTATTAGTGATGTTTTGTCTTGACATAGCGAGTTGTGATATTTCATAGCAAATATGCTCACAGATTAGAACATAAAGAGGAAAAGGGAAAAGTGTTTTTCGTGTTAAATATGCAATGTAAAACTTGGATCTGTGAAATACTTTGGAAAACTAGTAGATCAACTAGTGGGTGGTGCTTGTTTTGTTAAGCAAAATTTAATGACATAGACATTCCTAATATTCCCACATGCAGAGGCACATGGTTTTTACATCAGCAGATAAACTCTTTGGGGTCTTTTGCAGTTATTTAGCTTTATTTTGTATAATGGCTTGAATATCCTTGAGGATACCTACATATGTCAGTTCCCAAGGCTTCACACTTAAAACTGGCTATGGTATTAGTTACAAATGAACATTTGCTCTTGGTTGGAACACTGTATTCCCTTCCAGTCCATTTTTTGAACATGTTTCTCTTTTGCTGTTCTTGAGACTATCCAATTTGAGATTCAGAATCTACTTCTGTATGGATTTTGGATTTGAGAAGTGTACAAGCTGGGAGTAATTGAGTTGTATGGTAGCAGGGTCTGTGGGAGGAGAGTTGGACACATTGTTGGCAACAGTTGATGGATGATGACAGGCATTTTCATGTCAAGAGAGATTTGGTGTCAGTCTTATCATCTCTTCCTTTACAACAGTTTAATAGCCCATCTCCAAACTACGAAATGGAAAAAGGCACAAGTGAAGGTATCCCAGAAATACGTCAGTTTGCTATGGATGAAAGAATCCATGTTGGTAAGCTGACACTTAGTCACACAAGTAGAGGCTATTGTGCTTGTCAAGACTCCTTGAAGAGGGTTTGGCAAGAGGAATGGGGAATCTTTATAGGTCCTATCCAAAGAAGAGCTTTATGATAATTTTTGTAAGTCTGGGAAATTGAAGAACTTTGGCAAGAAATGCCAACATGAATGCTTCTGTACACCAGAAAAGCTTTAACAGACTGTATTTTGAAGTTTCTCCAGCCTGCTAGAGATGTGGGAGAAAAGTGGAGGGTTGAATGCATATTTTTGGTATTGTTTAAGCCTGGAGACTGAGCTTGTTTAATGGGTTTCTATCCGGTGCTTGATATTAGATTGCTTGTGTCCCTGTTTCTTAAGCATGTTTGCTGGGCACATTGTTTGCATGTATATGTTTAAGTGCTAGCTAGACTCATTACTGGTGTGTGCAAGCTGAAATTCATTGTAGTTAGCTTAACTTCAGAAGTGCAGCCACTGAGGAGAGAGTGATCACATTTTTTTAAGGGATTTCATGGTCTCCATAGTGGAGTGACCGTAGAGTGAGAATAATAAAGTATGTGTGTGAGGGAGTTGGGGGAACCATGTGAAAACCACTTTATTTTTGCATTTGTTAGTTTCAGAAAAAAACAGCTCATATTCAAATACGTGTTTTAGCTGTTTTGTGCACTCAGGTAAGCTAATTTCATGCAATAACGACAATGCATTTGAGTTACGAGTAGTTGAGTATAGAGCAGTAGACTATAGCCATAAGGGTCAATATTTATTCCCCACTCTTCTTTCTGTATTTTGGAGTGCAAAACAAGAAGTGGTTCTAATGGCTTTTACTATTTGTTCTGCCAAAAAGACTTTTTATTAATGAGAGGGGAGCTGTTACCCCTGTTATACTGACAAAGAGTAATACTAGCTTACACACTATTTGCCAGGCCAAACCATTCCTAAGGTATGGCATAAAGTGTTGAATGGCTTCTTGTTGGCAACTTTTTGACTAAGCTAAGGCTACTGAATGAGCACCCATGGATAAGTGAATTGGCAGAGGGCATGACAGGGCATTATTTTTAACAGTTTGTACTTTTTTCCTGTAAGTAGCACTGGACACATTAGGAAGTATACACAATGACCTAATCCTTCCACGTTTTTTTATTTTGTTATATTAAGTTAGTTGGTCTAGCTGAGATCCTTGACTTCTGTCACTCTTTGTAATGTTATTGTTACATCATTTAATAATCCATTTTCTTATTGTTGGCTTGTTGTGTGAAGAGCAGTGCTGGTTATTTAATTTGCTTTATTCCCTTTTTAATATACAGCGATACTTAAACATATGTATAACTTCTTGCTGAGTGTAGAAACAGACAGTCATTGTAAGCTTCATTTCTACTAATTGACCTGTGATCACTGTCTTAAATGAAGTTTAGTCATGACAACTCAAACAATTATAACCAAATTTAGCAGTAATTCATAACTGGGTTTGGGTATCTCAGGATTTACCCAAGGTTGGAGTGGTTTGATAACATGGGCAAAACCCATGGATAAATCTTGAGATACCCACACCCAGGAGTGGATTATTGCTATTATGCAGTGTCATTATTTTAAAAAAATAATTTGCTTACGTTTTTTAAATTCCTGCATTATATGTATAAACTTTAATGTTCCTCTGCGACTTCTTCCTTTTAGGTTTGTGAAGCACATAATGCACATGCATTCTGAATGTACTTGCAGAAGCTTGCACATTTCTTGTTTGTTATAGCCATTTCTGCAGGGTCAGATCATGTTACTGGCTGATGGGTTACAGCCCCACCTCACTTATAAATAGAAAAAAAGTATTAAATTAATTCAGAAAGTCAGCTATTTTTCAAGTTTTGTTTTGTTTTGTTCCATGTCCTCTAAACGTCAGACGTGCAGAGCTGCAGGAAGATCTGAAAAACAAAAAACGGCTTAATCCAGTTGAAAACAGCCCAGCTTTAGACTTACCCAACCATTGATCAAGTTTTGCTCAGCAAATCATTGAGGATTTAATTCACTAAATAATAACAGACATGTGAGTGTCAGACTTCATATTCTTCAGAAAATTATTTGCCAGGAAACTTAAAATGAAAAATATGAGGCCAAAATCTGGTCAGTCTGCAAAATTCATGGCAGTTAAGGGGTATGCAGCAATCCCTACCGATTTTCCAGACCACACATTTTAGAAATAGACCAGACCAAAATTTGAAGTAAAAACAGGGACAGTTGAGAGCTTTCATGCCCATACACACACACACCCGTGCGCATATATCAGTAGTGACTGGTGACTTCAAGTTGAAGGGAGGCTGCAGGAGACACTTGAATGGGGTGGGGCCATCTAAAAAGGGGTGGGGTTAACTTTAATGGGGTAGAGCTATAGTACAGCAGAATCAACACTGATTATGCTTACCATTTTACATAAAACTAATTGCTCAGTCACTGTTGCACTTGCTGAATAGTCTACCAACAAATACTAGAATAAATTGCATTTTAGAGCTAATGAGGTGCTTATGTTTTGCTATAACAGCACAAAATCTAAACATCTCTAAACAGTAAAAAAGTGGTTGTTCTTGACTGCATAAAACTATTATCAGTACACATGATGTATTAAACATACATTGTACTGTATGAGGTTGTCTGTATTCTGTAGAATGCCAAATCAAAAGTAAGGAGATTTGGAAATCCAACTATACTATCTTAATTTGTTATTCACAATTCAAGGTCGCTGCAACTCCTAATGTGCCAGTAGTTCTAAGAGACAGTGACACAGGCTTGTATGACAGTTGACTTTACCAAAATACACATTAATCTTGCAAAGCCAGAATTACAACAGTAAAAAGCAGAGCCATTTAATGCATTTCATTCACAAACAGCCCCCATCCCCATTACTGAGCAAAAGTATCTGCTTTGACCCTGTAAGGATTAAAGTAGAAATAATAGTAACAGTTGGGTGACATACTTTACTTTATTTAGTTGAAAGAAACATTAGTCACAACTTATGTGTGCCAGCTTGCCTTGCACAAATACAGATTTAATTTGATTTACTTTGCTTTTGTTTATCTAGGTTTGTCCAACTGGCTATAGTCAGAAATTCCTTTTCAGCATATATCCAAGGAGAAAAGTTCTAAAACATTATAAACATTTCTAAACAGACATTTAAAGTATACTTGAACAGCTATGAAATAACATACATTAAGAATGAGTTATACATTTGATAATTAAATTACATTTATCTGAAAGTACAGACAAGTATTAAAGTCTTCCAGAATGAGAGTTACAACAGTAAAGAGCAGGGCCAGTTGTCCCTATTGCCCACCCCAACCACAGTATATGATTTGATCTTGTGAAGTTAAAAGAAGAAAACAGGATAAAAGACAGCACTGTTATTAATATATGTATTTATTCACATAAACAATAGCCAGAGTTCAGAGCTTGTGGTCGATCTTACTTCACTCAGCTGCACATTACTCTTGCAAAGCAAGTCAGAACTACAACAGTAAGGCCAGTCATTTCATTCACACATACTAGGTATAGCTACCAACCCAACTGACTACACACAGTATCTGCTTTAAGCCTACAAGGTTTAAAATAATGAAAAGAGAAGACAATGGTTACATTACTATATTTTTTTCCATCACATAGTCAAGACCTTGCAGGTGATCATAACTTCAGTTGACCCATACACACTTTAGTCATGCAAGGCTAGAGTTTCAACAAGAAAATATCCACCGAGAGTTTCAACAACAAAAGATCCACACACTATCCTATTCTATCTTGATTGACCCTGCAAAAAGATCAGGTTAAAAAACATTTCATCCACAAACAGCCCCCAAAACATATTGTGCAAATAGTATGTTTGACCTCTGTCAGGATATTTTATTAGAAAAAAAAGACATCCACAGTCAAGCAGCGTCCAAGGCACACTGCCGCCTTAGTATCTAGTTAACCCTACCAGGATATTATACTAAAAAAATAATAATCAACAGCCCCTAAAACACATTGCTTCCTAGTCCCTAGTGTCTGGTTAATCCTGCCAGGATATTACATTAAAAAGTAGCCACAAACAGCCTCCAAAGCGCACTGCATCCTTACTATCTGGTTCACCTTGCCAGGATATTATATTAAAAAAATTCCATTAACAGCCCCCAAAACACGTTGCCTCCCTAGTTTCTGGTTGACCCTGCCAGGATATTGTATTAAAAAAATCATCCATCAACAGCTTCTAAAACACATTCCCTCTTTAGTGTCCGGTTAGCCCTGCCAGGATATTATATTATATTAAAAAAGTATCCATCAACAGATCTCAAACACACTGCCAACCTACTAGTATCTGGTTGACCCCACACTGCCAACCTACTAGTATCTGGTTGACCCCACACTGCCAACCTACTAGTATCTGGTTGACCCTGCCAGAAGAAAATGCATAAAGTCAAGTGTATCTGGCTGACCCCTGTCAGGAAAAAAAGTACTAAGTTTCAACTGACTGATAATAATTATTAGCAAGTCAACTCAATTCACAATTATGTGCAAGCATTTTTATTTTGGTAGCCTTGGCTTCTCAAATTTAATCACTCACCTTTCCAAAAGATAAGCGTCTGTCTCAATCTGATGACTCGACTCTAACTGCATAGTGCACTTAAAGCATGGAAAGGGAACTTCAATGTTGTCCTTTCTTACATCAGCAGCCACGTAACGTACGCAGATTACATTACAGGCTGCTGACCCTAACAGTCCATTTTCCAGCAATATTCCTACAATTAAAATCCCAATGACTTCAAGGCATCTTCTTTGAAGCACACCTACTTTTTAATCCGGACTGTTTTCAAAACAGTCCAGCCCAGCCACAAGACATAAGTTTCCTTCTTTTTTTTTTTAATCTGAACTCAATCGGGCATACGGGCAACTCCGAGTTCCGCAAATGCTAGTGATATAGATATATATATATATATATATATATATATATATATATATATATATATATATATATATATATATATATAAAACCAAAATATGCAGCACATATGGGAAAGGCTGAGATCTTAAAAGCCCCCATACATACATACATACATACATACATACATATATTTATATAAACACACACACACATATATAGACAGACTCACACACACACACACACACACACACACACACACACACACACACACACACACACACACTGACACACACACATACATGCTGGCAGTACCAAGCTGAGTGCCTGAAAAAAAAAAGTATGTGTGTGTGTGTGTGTGTGTGTGTGTGTGTGTGTGTGTGTGTGTGTGCGTGTGTGTGTGTCTGTCTCTGTCTACCGACTTTTAAAACAAACATTCCCATTCCCATGCCTTCTCTTGCATTGTTAACTGCTTTCTTCTTTTTGTCTCAGGCAGTATTCGTTACCCGAGGCAGCCTGAGCCAGTAAGAAGGGCTCCTTGCTGCTTTATTCAGCAGCCCAGTGAGATGCTCATTTAATGATGCGTCTGATGGTGCCACCTGGTGCTGAAAAAACATTTTGCATATCAGTTATGTATGTATTTATTAATTTGTTTGATGACAACAAAACACCTGAGGTATACAGCTCCAGTCATACAAGTGGCTGTAACTGATGGTCATATCTGTTTGTGTGTGCACGCGTGTGTGTGTGTGCGTGTGTGCGCACATGTATACATAGGTGCTCTCAACCTTCTGCAATTGGTGGTCATTTCTATATGCAGGCATATGTGTATGTATGTATGTATGGGGGGAGGCGTAGGTACTCTTAACTGTCTCTGATTTTGCAGAATGTCTCCAGGTTTTGTGTCATATTTTTGTCTGTTCCTGGTAAAGTTTGTTTTTTTCCTGGCAAATTAATAAGGACTGCAGTGAGTAAATAATGCTGACAGACATTTAAGTTTTAGACTTAGCCTTGAAGGAAAGTTTGTTAATGCAAAGCTTGTCATTCTAGCTAGATTGTAAGTATATAAAGGCAATAGTTGTTGCTGGTATTGGCCATTGGTCTTCAATTATTTTTAGCTTTCTCATTGATTCTTGAGGTAGGAGGACAATCTGAAAAGGAGTGAGCTGAAACACTAAATTCCTGTGCTGCAGCTATTTATGTATTTATTAATTTATTTGATGTGAGTAGACACCTGAGGTATACGGTCACAGTTCTTTAAGTGGCTGCAATTAATGGTCACGAGTGTGTGTGTGTGTGTGTGTGTGTGTGTGTGTGTGTGTGTGTGTGTGTGTGTGTGTGTGTGAGCATGTATGTATAAGTGAATATGTATGTGTATGTGTAGGAGTTAAAATAAATTATGGTTGCTAGTAGTTGCAATTTTATTTTATCATATCTGTGTTATGTATTAAATCAATAAAGAAAGCTTTAATTGCTGGTTACAGATGTTATCTGTGGATGAAAGTGATTGAAACAGTGTCATTTTTTTCAAGTTAAGCAGACATTATTTGTTAGTTAATAGCTATTTTGAGACCACTGGATAACTGAGGTGTGCACCTTCTAGAAAGTTTCTGTAACTGATAAGTATGGAGATTACCTGTGATGAAAATTACTGGATGTGTGCACATGAGAGTGGTTGCAATATGTCTAAAAGTAGTTTGTTGGTAATATTTTTCACTTTCTAGCACAGTCAGACATCAGTTTTTTATTCAATAAGTTGCTGCCTGTGGCAGTTGGATTAGGATGGGTGTCATATCAGCTGATCATTAGCCAAGAGGTGCTGTTTAACAGTGCAACGTTCTCTGGTTGAGTTTTTGGCTATTCTTTCTGTGCAGAGTCTACATGTGCTCCCTCTGTCTCTGGAATTTATCCATGTGATTTGGTTACTTTTTCCCAGACCTTCATCTGTATAATATATGTCTCTGGCCAATTGTACTTTTTCTTTCATCCCAATCTAACATCAGAAGGCTACAAAGAATGCAATTATCTCTCTTTGGAAAGGCAGAAAGGCAGATGCTATTCCCAGAAAGGATTTGTATATCCTTGCATTTGTTTTCTTTGAGATCAGTGTTGTGTTAAGTTTTGAACATTAAGCTTTGAAAACATCTTATTTTTTCCTTGAAAGAAAAATTATGATTGGACCTTTTGCCTTGTGATTTTTTTTTTGACCTGCCTATTGTTAAATAAAAAAGTTGTATTAAAGAAAAAGCTTTAAGGTGCACCTCAGAGCATCTGGAATCCTATGAATTCTGAGTTCCTAGCAGCCCTCCAAAACCCAGCTTAATTTAGTTGCATCCTCCAGAATTAATGCAAAGAATCTTAGCTTGTTAGGGTGTGTTAAAAGCATGGGGAAGCTACAAAGTAAGACAACATACGAAAAAGTAAGAAAGAAGTGATCTTTCTGAATGATGTGAGAACATAATGAGGGGAAAACAGGAGAGGGGCACAGGGTAAGCTCAGAGGGGACCAGTGTGCGTTAGTGGGCCCACAAAGTCCTTTGTCTAGTAATCCATTTCACCTAAGGCTGGCCTTGTTAACTGCAGTCAGACGTATGAGATGTATATATTTGGTAAAGTAGCTGTAATGAGTGGGTACATACTGAGGTAGTCTGTGGATGGAAATAAATAACCACATCTGTTGTTTAATCATAGGTAATGGTCATTGACCTATTATAATAGAATCCCACCCTGTTCCAGTTAGCCACACTCGTTCAGCTACTTTCTGCATCCCCTTGCTTTTATGTCAACACTGCATTTCTGTTATTTTTTTTTTTTTTTACTTGTGCCAGGATGCCATATTCTTGATGCTGTTTCGGCTACTGATATCCCAAATATACTTCTCAACTGTCCAGATTTTTGTAGAATGTATACATTTTTTTCATTATATTTTTGGTTTGTTCCTCATAAAATATGTGGTTTATTGCCAAATCAATGAGTCCTAAAGTCACTAATGACTGACATTTGAGTTTCAAACATCATGTTATAATGAAAATGCATGCTAACACAAAATTTGTTATTCTAGCAACATTCTAATTATGAAGAGCAGTAATTAAAATCGGTAATTGATTTTTGACTTTATCCATATTGCTTCAGCTAAAGGTTGGAAATTATGAGCTCAACCCACCATTTTTTTTTCCATTGACAATGAGATGATTGTGCCTGCAGTGTGCTTTGATGCCCAGAATTTTGTGTGGCAACCAACACTCATTAGTGCATAATTTAAAGAGCAGTTGTGATCTCCAAGTTTGTTAGCTGTGCGAAAAAAAAATATCCCTTTGGCACGGCTGTCAATCTCTTTTCTGTGAGTAATGCTGGATTTGCAATAATCACACAGATTGGGCTGTCCAATCAGAGTGCATGTTTTGGAATTACAAAAACCCTTTATTGTATAATGAAAATTAATCTGCCACAGCCAGCATTTTTAACTTCTCAAATGACACCAAAACCCCATGCATTATATTTTGTAATGTACAAATAAATCTACATAGAATTTTACAGATATATGCTTTTTGTTGTATTTCATGCCAGATTTGTTGGACGCTGTTTCAGATAAAACCCTGTTGCCCCTCTCACCAGCACCCAAATGCCCACTTTTCAGTGTGCTCAGTATCTGTGTAGTAGTCACGTTGCACGGCATACATAAATAAAACATAATAGCTGATGTTAAGATGTAGGCAGTGCAGGATATCCACATTATTACATTGGTCAAATTTCAGCTGCAACAGACATGACTCAGATGCTATAAACTTAGTACTGGACTCAAGAAAAAGTCTTCTAAAGGCAAATGATTTCCAGTAGCCCGAAAGCCATGCTTTTAACTTGCAAAAATCTTTCTCATTTGATATGATTCAGTTCAGAAGTAAACCTGGAAAGTACTTTAGAGAAACAGAGACAAGGTTAATTTCAGTGAATGGTTAAAGCATTAAGAATCTGTACATGTCCTGTTTCCAGAGATGTTTTTTTTTACAGCCACTAAGTTAAACAGAACATTTTCTAACTGTTCTCTAAAATGCCAGAGATGCCATTCTATAAATGAAGGGTCACGGGAACATATTTTCTGGTATTGTAACCTTTTAGTGCAGTTTCTTGATTAAAAAAAATACCTTACTCAGTAATCTGACCAGGAGAGGATAACATTTCTTCTCAAATGTATTTACTCACCCTGCAGGACAGGAAAGGATAGCAAATGTAGAAATTCCAGTTAGTTGATGTTACTGTTAGCTGAAGAATACCCTTCAGAAATGTAAATATAGCACCATCTCTACAATAAACGAGGAATGCTACATGTTAAATGTATTACTTGTGTCACTTTCATTTCATGTTTAGCATCTCAGCCAATTTGTATATTCCTTCAATAACCATTTTACAGTAAAATAACCTCTTTTCCAGAAGAATATGTCTGTAACAGAGCCTCTTTTCACCTTGATTAAGTGCTTCTAATAATTTCTAATATTCAGATTGCACCCCCCCCACACACACACACACACAAACACAAATGAAAACACATGCTCTTATAAAAAACACGTGTGTGTGTGTGTGTGTGTGTGTGTGTGTGTGTGTGTGTGTGTGTGTGTGTGTAGCAGCACATGATGTTAATGTTTGGATTTTCTATTATGTGTCTTACAAAGGTATATTAAGTTTTATATGAACTTTTTATTTTGTTTTCTCCAAGGTGTAGTTACCATTTACATTTTACGCAAGGAAAATATGTAGGTTCATAGGTTCATACAATGCAATCAGTCAAAAGTTCATCTGATGCCTGTTCACTACAGATTATGTACTACTTCTGTTTAAAAGGGACTGTGGGGATTAACCTGCTGTAAATTTACAGCTACCTGTATAATCATCTAAAGTGTATGCATTTACTGGGAAAGTCCGATTAGACAAAAAAAAAAAAAAAACTTTTCAGCAGAGGCCTGAGGGAGAAAACCTCCTCAGAGACTACAAGTATAATATGAAAATAATTAATGAATTATGTTAAATACACAGTCACAATTTAAAAGAAGAAGTGTTTTGCTTTACTTGATATGGAGCAGAAACTTATTCCAGAGATGGGAGTCCTATGGGAGAGTATACTGGACAAGGACAAACCAAGAACCAATAATTATAGTGGAAAAACACAGCAGCACTTTCTTCCATGAACCAAAGTTTATTACATAAAACAGAAGTGTTAAGTGCTTTCATCCCAGGTGGGACTTCCTTAGAACTAGTAGTTCTGAGGAAGTCCCACTTGGGATGAAAGAGCTTAACACTAACTGACTGAATTAATTAAATGGTAGTTTTGAGGAAGTCCCATTTGGGATGAAAGTGCACTACTGTTTTATGTAACAAACTTTGGTTTGTGAAAGAAGGTACCTGTGTTGC